>NC_037673.1:34969280-35269280 GCF_003255815.1 Theropithecus gelada | reverse complement strand
TCATTTATTTCTGTTGAAACTCATATTAAACAATGGAATCCCCTTTCCAGAGGTTTCTGAGTCTACTCTGGGGCCTGCATATGATCCTACCAATAATGTAGCAAGGAAGGAGGGGGAAAACAGAAGTTAAAGGAAATTTCATTACTTGTGCAAAGTCATGAAACTAAAAATCACCCAAATCCAATGATCTTTCCATAGTATCAAGCTATCTTCATGTCACTGTCTATTTCTCTCATTAAGTTATTAAGAGCAGGAAAAGACTTCAATTTGGTTTTATAACTTGTCTAGAGCTTGGTGAAGCATTCTGCATAGAACAAATTTGTTGATTCATTGGCCTAAGATGGGAAAGAGAATTTCCTTAAGTTCCTTCCTCCACCCACAGTCACAGGAGCCACTTCAGAGGAAGTGGGAGGTGAGGGCCACCCTTGTTCAGCCGTAGTGTGAGGACATGAGATGATGGGGAGTCAGGAGACCTGGACTTTGGCTGGGGCTACACCACTAGCCAGACATATAACTGGAGTACCTCACTGAACTGTCATGTGCCTCCCTTTCCTTATAGAAAAAATGACGGATTTAGACTGGATCAAAGATTTCACACTGATGACTGTCATCTGGAGGAGACTTAGGGGCAATGAGGAGAGTGGTAGTGAAAGGAGGGTAATGGAGTTCTGACGATGGGGTGTGGAGGTTTCAGTTCCACTGAAACTAAAGGGAAGAACTGCTTTATATCTGATACTTTTCATATACATTATTCTTTGGAGCAGGAGCAAAGAATCCCATGGCTGAAACATGCTTTACATCACTTCTGAGAAATGTTACAACTGTTAGAGTGAGGTCCCTCCTAGCTCTGGGCGGCCCTGTGATCTGATTTCTAGACACATCATCATTGAGAAGCAACTTAAATCTTTAATGTCATCTTTTAAGAAAACACTAAGGGAAGTCCATTCCAGATGCAGAGTAGAACTCTCAGTCCTCCTTCCTCATCTCTCTTGGTCTCACTGGTTCCACATTCCACATCTCACTACTCAGTTCTGCTTCCTTACCTACTTCAAGTTGTCCGCAGCTCTTTCTCAGGGGGCTTTTTGACAGTTTTATCCAGCCTACTTGGCCTTCTCTCTTTATTACATTCATCAGCCAAGTCTCTATGGCTTCTTTTTTCCCCGTGGTCTGTGATCACACAATTGAGTGTTTCCCTTGGCTTTTCCAATTACTCAATTTCTCCTTGAATTCCCCCCAGGTAATAGAACCTGACTTTATTCATATCTGGGTAAAAGAAGTCAAGCTTGGTATGGGAGAAGAAGTGGAATATAGGCATGTAAATCACAAAATATATCTATCTTTTCATTGCTATATATTTTCTTATACAGATGAGTGAAACTTATGAGATATTAAAACAAAAAAATTTCCATATTATTCTGGATACATCTTTGTGTGATAAAGAATATATTAAATAGATAAGAAGAAGAAAAATGCAGTACATACTTAATAGCATTTACCATGATGTCAACAAGCAGCACATCAGGAATGCTCTTTCCTTTCTTCAGCAACTGTTCTGATTTTGCACCAAGTTGAGCACGCGTAGTGAGCTGGGAAAATAAACAAGAAATGACAGAAGATGGCTAATTTAAAAGTCAAATTCCAAATGTTTGGAGGAAAAGTCAATTAAATGACCATGCTCTCTGATGATGACACTGATCATGTGGCACAGTTGGGGAGTCAGGGAAGCATTTCAGGAAAATGTGTGCACAGAATGTGAGGCTCTTCCTTCGAGGCTCCCTCCCTTCCAAGACTGTACTCTTCAATTGCAGCTGCTCTTGCATCCCCAGACTTAATTCTCTAATACCTTAAATCAGAAAGATTGAGCTCTCTGCTTGGGCTGTAGCCACTCATGCCATGCAGACAGGGGCATGCTCTCTGGGGAAAACTCATATAAACATGGCCCTTGCCCAGTGAAGTTCTCATCTTTCCATGGTCAAATTCCACAGATTTTCTGCCTGTTGTTTGCTGCTTGCTTGTTTGCTGTCTTCTTTTAGCCCTCAAATAATTATCTTTTCTATTTTGCCTAGTGTTTATACTTGTTATTTGTAGGTTAGTCCAATACAAGCTACTCAATATCACTGAAACAGGAACTTATTTAGAGTCTATTCTTAGCTCAGCTGCCAGAGTGAGAATGTTATGTCAAATGGTATGGCTCTATTCCAAGCCCTGTTAAAATTCTCCCTTTTACTCCAAATGTCCCAATAATTGCCTGAGGGCCTGACTGACCTGATTCTTTTCCTTTCTCACCCATGTCTCTAACCTCATCCCTTACTAAATACTCTCTGGCCCAGCTGGCCAGGCACTTTCCTGCCTCACTATCCTCACAGCCTGGAACACTTTCCCCGATCCAGTGGGCTGGTTCTGTCACCTCTTTCAATCTGCTTAAGTCTCCCTTTCCCAAGGAGGCCTGCCCGATGTCATAAGGTGACCAGCTGTGCCTCTTTCACTGCCCTTGGCCTGTGCTCCTGCTCCCCTTGCTCCACTCTATGTTTCCTTTTCTTATGACACTCATCATCATCTTCAATTTCATACTTATCTCTATGTTCATAGTTTATTATGTCTCTCTCCATTAGAGAGACATAAACACCACAAGGGCAGGGAATCCTGTCGTTTGTATTCACTGATATATCCAAGGTATTAAAACACTGTACAAAACAACATATGCTCTTTGAATTGAATTGAATATGGAATTTGTGAGATTTTAAAGTCAATAAAGGTAAATATAAAACATACTTATCCTTTCTGCTAATTCATATTTCAAATTCACAGAGTAAATAAGTCTCCTTTTCCTGCTTTTTCTGAACCCATTTCTCTCCCATTGCTCATCTTGTTTACAGTTTGGTGTATATCCTTCCAAAACTTTTTCTATCTTTAAGCACTTTTGAAACCTAAAATATTATAAAACTGTTTTTCATGATAAGATGCATAATAAAAAAATCAAATGTAATACAAACAATAAAATTTCACTTGATTTAATCTGGTCATTTTATTTGATGACCGATTAGTTTCCATTAGCAGAAATAGTGAGTGAACTGTTGTAAACAAATTTTCAGGCATTAATAAAAAAAATTCTGTAGAGTCACTAACAAGAGTAAAGAAATTCTGGAAAAAATATTTAAAGGTAAAGAGGGTATGAGTGAAATAAAAGTCATAAATTAAATGGTAAAGATTAAATGAATTTGGCCTCAGTCTAAAATTTTTTAAAGCACATGTTTATTACCCTGGCAAAATTGAAGAGTAATTTCCACTGCTTTCAATATGAATATTGAGAATACAAAGAATGCTAAGTAAAGTCAGATGACCTAATATTATACCATCAAATTTACTTTGAAATCAAAGAAGAACACATTGCCATTTCATTGCATTTGAAGACACTCCAAAACGCCATTAATCATGACATGTTTTATTATGCTAGTAGCTAAAATTAGATCATAATACTTACTTTTAAGAAACTATCACTGGATTTGATTTCTTCAGCTTTTGGTGTTTTATCAGCATTAGCACCTAGCAATAGGAAAAGCGGTAAAAACAAATTTCTGGTATTTACACCTAACAACCACAGTAGTATTTGACCATCTATGGTTTTGGACATAAGGGTTATCAGATCCAGCTATGCCTGAGATACTCAGAGGAAGGAAGTAATAGAATCACCACAGCATAGCTTTTACCTTCACTCACACCATTAAGATCCTGGCCACTATGTGTCTTGGTGGTTTCCATCCCTCCCTATCTCCCTCCCTCCCTCCCTCCCTTCCTGCATGATCTGAGCTCATAAAAATATCGTTAGGAAGACTTTAACACAGTCGGGGGTCGCTTTTCAGAAGACAGTCAAGTTTTTCAAAAAAATGTTAAAATGTTATTTTTTTACACTTTTATTTTCCTGGATTACCAAGTTATAGATAAATGTCTTAAAAGCAGATGACTCTAGAAGTCAGAGGTGTTTTAACTTAAATTCTATGAAAAAAAGAGAAGTTTTAACAGTGTGTTTATAATTACTTAGACTAATGTATAATAAAATATGTAATAAAATACTTATAATAGTTTTAAAAAATCAACTAAAATTATCTCTTAAGAAACAGATAACAGGAATAAGGGACAGATAGCGTCCTCTTAAGAAAGGAAAGTCCAACCTCTCTGGAGTGTTGTATGCTCATAGTAAACCTGGACATTGTTCAATGGTAATGGCAATAATAATGATAGCACAGGAGGAGCTCGCTTCATGCTAGAATATGAGGAAGCTATTTAATATGGCAAAGCCTTCACTAGCACATACAGGAAAAAATATTTAATACTTAAAATTGTTTTCCTTCAATGGTTCTACAAAGGAGTTGAAGGACTGCAGCCCAGATCCCAAGGGAGATAACTTTTTGTTATGTTTGGGAAACTTAATTGTATTGGCAGTGCCCAAGGCTGAGAATAAACTTAGGAACCACTGTGCATATAGGTTAAAAAGACCAGCCCCTACAGTCTTCTGCAATACAATAAACAAAGCAGGAGTACGTTTGTAGAAAGCCCCAATTGTACTCATACACACAGTCTTACACACAGGTGAGAACAAGAAAAGACTGTCTGTCCCCTTGCACAGACAGGAAGAATGAGGATGATTTATTCTGGCTTCTTTCATAGTAGCAGCAAAACTAATTAACCATTTGAAGGAGACTCAAAAGATTTTCTTGTAATTTTCATCTCATCGCCAGTTGTAGGAAAGAGTGATCTTGCTCCCTCTGTCAAATGGCCATATGTAGACAACTATATAAAACTCCCTTTGGTTCTTGTTTATTTCCCTGAAAGCATGTTCGTGCTCACATATATGTGTTCTCATTGTTTCTCTCTCTAATGTAAATAATAGATGATTTGTTTTGAGATCTTACTAAGTATCGTTTCACCTTCTGTTTCTGGTAATACTTCATTTGAAACTGGACCAGCTGAAAATACATTTTGTGGATCCTTTGGAGAGAAAACAAACACAGGGAGGGATTTTACCATTGCTATATTTTAATAATTCTCCTAATTTTATATCTATAAGTAAAGGTTTGAGAACAAATACTTTTTATCTATAACATTAATGATTTTAAAGGAGATTAAAGTTTCAGTCCTAAATTCTTATTTCCAGAAACAAACAAGATTGGATAATTGCACTTATAGAAATACACAGTAACCTGTGATGTAATCTGTCTTTTGAATGATCTTCAATTACTATGTAAAATATGCCCATTACTATTTTGAAAAGATAATGGAACCTAAGGAAAGGGTAGAGTTTACAGAAAACCATCTTGAACAATCCTAGAGATGTCAGTCATAGCCATAGGGTAATTTTAAAAAAATGTACATTGTCTATTACTTTATTGATTAAAATATAAAGATATTTTATGGAAGAAGAGAGAGCCCACCATGAAGAAAACTTCTCCCAGTTATTTTCAAAATTAATTGTTAAATGACATTTATTTTTGCAGGCTATGCAAATGATCTGGATCAGATTATCAGCTAATTCATTCAGTTGCAGAGGCAGCATAAGGTAGAGAGAGGAAAGAGTAGTGGACTTACAATCTGGAACCTTAATCATAGAGAAGCCATTGACAAGCCTTCTGACTCCAAGCAAACCAATTCATGCTTAGGGTCTTTACTACATGCTCTGTAGAATGAGGAAGCTGGACTACATCAAGGATTCTGAAGGTGGGGCTACATTTTCCTATTCACCCCTCCACCCCAGGAATCATTATGCAATAATGAAATGAGATGCAATATTGATGGGAATATGATACAGGTAAACCTTTCAGAGAGCCATCCCCCAATTGAGATCTACTAATGTAGATCAGGTGTCAGCATACTACAGCTCATAGACCACAAAGGCCTACCGACAGTTTTCATACAGTTTCTGAACACCACTTCAGCAGCTGACCACTGTGAGACTGGAGACAGAGACTGGAGTCCTCCTCTACCTCTGTACCTGCTGGGATTCTACATCTGCCTCAACCACTGCCCAGGGCCAGCATTGGTCTCTGACTATACACTGGGGACTTTGATGTTGGCAACTGCCAGAAGCTGGGTGGGAGATCTCCGTGCAGGAGTTGGTGACTTCTTGAGTTCCCGCAAAAGAATTATATACCACCCTCCCAACCTCCACAATTCAATCACTTCACCCACCCCCACTTACCAGCTAGTGGCTCTTTCATCGGGAGAATGGCTCCAGCTGACGGCTACTAGACCCAGAGGGGGCCCATCACACAAGACGGTCTACCCAGACAAACTGGTGGGAAGCAGGAGTTTTCTCTCTTGTTATACAAGTACCCACATAATATCCTTGATTTTACCTCTTGGCCTCAAATTTATCCTAAATATTTAACTTAAATATTTATTCTCTAGACTTTTGCAGAACCTAAAATTTTACTCTCTGGGTTTGTACAGAAGAAACTTCTGGTGTAGAAGACGTTTTAAATTCCATCTAGCTCCAAATCTCTAATGTGCTAAGCGCAGAAGAGAAAACTAGAATCACACTTGCCTGGCTTTCTTTAATCTCCTCCTGCAGAACTGGTAGAGCATTTTCTTCATCTTTTTTCTGAATTGGTAGAACCTCACTGACTTTTTCATTGTCATGAAATGCTTGGATAGCTTCTTGGACAAGAGTGTCAATAGAAAGTATCCGCATAGGAAAGTCTAAAGTACAAAATATAATCTTATAAATAGCTTTTCATTTGGGAACTGGAAATTGT
Organism: Theropithecus gelada; assembly: GCF_003255815.1. Classification (NCBI taxonomy): domain Eukaryota; kingdom Metazoa; phylum Chordata; class Mammalia; order Primates; family Cercopithecidae; genus Theropithecus; species Theropithecus gelada. The sequence continues at coordinate 35,262,531 of NC_037673.1, read as the reverse complement.
CTTTATGTGCTGGTTTTGCCCTATAACACTATCTTTCAGGCCCACTAGAACTGTCTTTTGGATCAAGCTTATTTTTTGTTTGTTTTGTTTTGTTTTGTTTTGTTTGAGACAGAGTCTCACTCTGTGGCCCAGGCTGGAGTGCAGTGGCATTATCTCGGCTCACTGCAATCTGCGTCTCCCAGGTTCAAGTAATTCTACTGCTTCAGCCTCCTGAGTAGCTGGGATTACAGGTGCATGCCACCACACCCGGCTAAATTTTGTATTTTTAGTAGAGATGGGGTTTCACCATGTTGGACAGGTTGGTCTCAAACTCTTGACCTCAGATGAGCCACTCATCTTGGCCTCCCAAAGTGCAGGGATTACAAGCATGGGCCACTGCACCCAGGTGGATCAAGCTTCTTTTTAAAAAATGTGATAAGGCCTGGCGCGGTGGCTCATGCTTGTAATCCCAGCATTTTAGGGGGCCGAGGTGGGTGGATCATGAGATGAGGAGATTGAGACCATCCTGGCCAACATGGTGAAACCCTGTCTCTACTAAAAATACAAAAATTAGCCGGGTGTGGTGGCACGAAAAAATAAATCCGTCTCAAAATAAATAAATAAATAAATAAAAATAAAATAGATAAAAATTGTGATAAAATTCAAACAACATAAAGTTAAGCACTTCCACCATTTAAAGGATACATTTCAGTAGCACTTAGATATTCACAATGTGTGCAACCATCACCATTATTTTGTTCCTGAAATTTTTAATCACCCTGAAAGGAAATCCCAAATCAATTGAGCTGTCACTCTCATTCCCCTACCCCTGCCTCTCACGTCCAATAATTCGCTTCTTTCTCTATGGATTTGCCTATTTTGGATATTTCATACAAGTGGGCTCATACATTATGTGACCTTTTGTGTCTGGCTTTTTTCACTTAGCATAACGTGGTCAAGGATCATCCATGTTGTAGCATGTATCAATATTTCACTCATTTTTATGGCTGAATAATCATAGCCTGGAAAATTATAAAATTTTTGATGATAGAGATTTCCCAACATATCAGCAATGCTTCTTGTATGGTTTTTTTTTTTTTTTTAATAGACATAGACATTTGTAGCTACCGTCAGTGTAAATAGGACCTAATGGCAGGCAGAGCAGGAGAAAAAATTCTACCTTTTTGTAGAGACCTTAAAATGGTAGTTTTTCCACTTAATGTTTTCCCCAGAAAGCATCCTTTAACAGCAAATGAAGGTAATTCAGGTGTTGTTGATTCTGCTCGAGGAGGAAGAGATTTTTCAACTAGCCTGTGAAGAATATGGCCCAGTATGCAATTGTTGGAGGGTGGTAAATTGTCAACCATTTCTTCTGGTAAGGCCCACTCTCCAACCATGTTCTGTAAAAATAACAATCAAATAAACAGAAATATTCTGAAAAGTGGAATTTAGGTATATGAAATATTTAAAAGTCAAAAGTAAATCCAAATCATAGCCAACAAAAGCCAATCAATACTTTAATTATATTATAAAAATGAGTAATAACATTAATAATAGTTTCATAGTAGAGGGCAGAAAAATGCTTCCTACATAAAAGCAAAAAATAAAAATAAAAAATAAAAAATCTTAGCTTATGAAAGTGAGCATATAAATTGAGACATTTTGTAATCTAGGTTGAATATTAAGACATTTAAATTGATGTTATCACCAGTAAGCAGATAAAAGACAGTAATCATTTCTCTATCTTATGCAAGTATTAACTTTATTTTATAATATTTTAAAGTAATAAAGATAAAAGAGAATTTTCATGTTCAATATCTCTAAGTCTAGCGTGTTTAACTCCCATTTCATTCAGGTTTCTTGATGAAATGATCAAATGATTAGATGGAGAGAAAAAACACAGTACAGATCACATTCTCTGATTTGCATGTAATATAACTAGAAGTTGATTTCAGAAACATAGAAAAAAATAAGTATTTAAAATGAAAAGCATTCTTTAAAAATTATTCTTGTATGAAAGAGGAAATTGAGACTATAAAGTCTAAAAGGAACATTAAAACAACAGATTTATTAAAAATATGGGGTGGGGCCGGGCGCGGTGGCTCAAGCCTGTAATCCCAGCACTTTGGGAGGCCGAGACGGGTGGATCACCAGGTCAGGAGTTTGAGACCAGCCTGGCTAAAACGGTGAAACCCCGTCTCTACTAAAAAATACAAAAAACTAGCCGGGCGAGGTGGCGGGCGCCTGTAGTCCCAGCTACGTGGGAGGCTGAGGCAGGAGAATGGCGTGAACCCGGGAGGCGGAGCTTGCAGTGAGCTGAGATCCGGCCACTGCACTCCAGCCTGGGCGACAGAGCGAGACTCCGTCTCAAAAAAAAAAAAAAAAAAAAAAAAAAAATGGGGTGGGATCAAACTGTACACATAGGAAAATACCCCTTAGCCTAAAATGCCTTGATCGAGGTGCGGCGTTCAGTAAATCAGTAGAGTGACTAGAGTAAATAATATTCTATTGAATATTTCAAAATAGCCAGTAGAGAACCATTCAAATGTTCCTAGCATAAAGAAAAGATAAATGTTTAATATGACAGATATCCCAATTACCCTGATTTGATTATTACATATTTTATAAATGCATCAATACATGTGTTTATTATGTATCAATAAAAAAATTAAAAAGAAGGAAAATAAACAAAGTAGACATTAAAATCGGGAATAAAAGTAATTTTAAAATGATCAAACTGGGAAGAAGAAACTTGTAAAAATAAAAATGGAAATTAATAAATTACAGAGGAAAACTATCCAGATACACTTTATTGATAAAATTCTAAAACTTATCCTTATTAATAATGATAATGAAATTTCTACTACTTTGACACAAAAGTGAAGAATAGCAAGTATCAATGTTGTGACATAATAGGAAAAAAGGTAACAGCAGACACATGTACTCTCTGTTCATCATAGCACTATTCACAATAGCAAAAACCTTGAATCAACCGAAGTACCCATGAAGAGTGGAATGGATAAAGAAAATGTGGTATATGTACACCATGGAATAGCGCACAGTCATAAAAAAAAGAATGATGTCGTGTCCTTTGCAGCAATATGGGTGCAGCTGGAGGCCATTATCTTAAGCAAACTAATGCAGAAGCAGAAAATCAATACTGCATGTTCTCACTTGTAAGTGGGAGCTAAACACTGGGTACACACGGACATAACGATGAGAACAGTGAACACTGGGGACTACTAGAGGGAGGAGATGCAGAGAGTGGCAAGGGCTAAAAAACTACCTATTGGGAACTATGCTCATTAGCTGGGTGACAGGTTCAGTCATACCCCAAACCTAGCATCATGCAATATACTTCTGTAACAATCTGTAACAAATGTTACAGAAGTATTTTGCATGGTATAATTTTAATAAAAGTAGGAAGCGGGAAGAAAAAGAAGACGTTAGGTACAACTATACTATAGTAAATTTGGATTTATAACTGCATGGTAATAAATGATATTCTAAGAAAGTGCAAATGATTAAAATTAAGTAAAATCTTTGAAAAAATAAAAGCCATGAAATAAATGAAAAAGATGTCATAGAACTATACTTATGAAAATTGAAGACACTAATGGTTTACAGAAAAATTTTGTTTCCTTAACTGAACAGAAATTTAAATGTTTAAAAGTCTTCTGGAGTATAGAAGAAGATAGAAAGCTTTCCTGTTTATTTGGCAAGACTAATATAACCCTTATACAGAAAATGTATCAAAGATAATTGACAAAAACAACATCCCAAAAGAAAACTACAAGCCAATCTCCCTTGGAAATAGTTGGCACAAATCATGCATCAACATTAAAGTCAACGTAATATTAACAGACAATAAAGATACTAATTGACATTGACTCCATACTACGTAGCATATACTGTTGTTTTCATGCATTATGTCAAACGATTCTCACACAACTCTTACACACATAGTATTATTATTATCTTCCCGATTTATGGAAGAAAAATCTGAGTATTGCAAAGACTAAGTTATTTTTCCATGGTCACAATAAAGAGTAATGGCAAAACCTAGATTGGAACCCAGGCAGTCAGATCCCAGAACATGTACTCATATCCAGTATATGATGTTGACTTTATCCCACCATGACTGAATAAGAATTATTTCATGAATCCAAGGAAGGTTAAATACTAGAAAGCCTATGTACTATATTCATTAATAGGTTAAAATAAAAAAATAAAAGCATAAGATCATTCTGACAAAGAAACAACTGATACAACTCAAAATTCATTTCTGATTTTAAAAATACAAGAAAAACAAACAAAATAAAACCATATCTTAGTAAGTTATGAATTGAAGATACCTTTCCTAACACTCTCTAGACCAATGGTAAACCAAAATAAACTACACATTTTTCCATTAAAGGCAAGAACAAGAAAAAGTTGCTCATCATGAGTACTATTAGTCACATTATTTGGGAAGTTCTAGCTAGTGCAACAAAATAAGAAAAAGAAAGAAGCACTGTCTCTAGGAGTAATGGTGGCTGCTGAAGAGCAGAGTTCCTTGTGCAGAGGTGGCAGCTATAACCTGAACTGCTGCTAGTGCTCTGGGGTGGTGGTGGCAGTGACAGTTTTCTTGTCAGACTTTGCTATGATGGTTCCAGTGATTTTCTTTGGAAGTTTAACCTTGAGTCTACTTTTGAGCCCACCTACGGATTCTTTGAGCCACCCACCATATTTTGAGTATTTTCTTTTCTTGCTTATTCAACAAGGATCCTTTTGTTTTTGCCTGCAAATATTTTGCTTGCAATTTTTTTTTGCTTGCAAAAGCTGACAAAATCAATGGAATTAACAAAAAATTTATAGAGTCTCTATATAGAAAGCTCCAAAATTTGACTATTAAGAAAAATGACTTGAACAGAGGGTGAGATAAAAAGGTTCAAAATTATAAACCATTTAATTCTCCCCCAAATTAATCTAATTTAATGTTTAATGACAACAAAAGTGCTAGTGTCATTTCCCCCTAGTCATCGCTCAAAGGTTGATATGACAAATGATTTGAAAGTTAAAGTGGGCCAGGTGCAGTGGCTTACACCTGTAATCCCAGCACTTTGGGAGGCTGAGGTGGGCAGATAACGAGGTCAGGAGTTTGAAACCAGCCCGAACAACATGGTGAAACCCTGTCTTTACTAAAAATACAAAAATTTGTGCCACTGCACTCTAGCCTGGGCGACAGAGCTAGACTCCATCTCAAAACAAAAGTTAAAGTGCAAGAAGATATATAATGGGCAAAAAAAAAAATCCATTAAAAATACTTAGAAAGGAAAGTAATGGTAGTGTTGCCTTATAAGTTATGAAAGTGCTTTTAAAAAATATGGTAATGAAAAGAATGAGTTACAGGGACAGAATATTCAGTGTACAAAAATATAGATTCCAGAAACAGATCTAATTATATGTAAAAGTTTAGTATGTAATAAGGTTTATACTTCACATTAGCAGAGAAAGATTATTTTACAACTGGTATTTGAATAACTATTTATATATTTGGAAAAAATAATGTTAGATATCCTTATACTTTCATAAAAATAAATTGACACCAGAAGAATGAACGACGTAAACAAGAACTCTAACAGCAGTTAGATATGCTCCACGATTGTTTCTCCAAGCACAACACCAAAGCTGAAAATCACAAAGGAAAAAGTTGGTAGTTTGATCACACTCTACAAAAACAAAATCTTCTGCACATTCTCAAGCACACACACACAAACACACATAACTCACACACTTCAAAAACAAAAAACAAAAGCAAAATATCTGCAATATATGTATGTGTATATTCATATATATTTGACAATAGGTTAAGAATTTTAGTACATAAAGTAGATATTCAGAAAAAGAAAAATAAAAGAAAAATGGTGGAAAGGATATAAATGGGCAATTTTGACAGTAGAACAAAATGGCCAATGAGTTTATAAAGAAATCTTCAAATTCATAGTAATAAAAGATATCCAGATAAAGCTATTATGTATCATATTTTGCCTAAAACCAAAAAATTGAGTCATACTTCTCATTCACCACTGTTAAGAGGGTAAATTAGTATATTGATTTATCGCATTTTCAAAAGTATCAAAAATTGCTGCAATAGTTCTGTCATAACAATAAAAATAATTAAGACATACAAGTCAGAGAAGAATTAAGATTTTTTATTTACATATACATATAGGTAAAATGGTATTTTTCTGTAGTCACTTGAGGATCCTTAAAAATTATCTTCAGTGCACATAAAATATATTTAGTAACATGATATGTGATAATTTCATTATCTAGATATTATTCCATTTGCACTCTATCAAAGAGAGAATAGAAATACATGTAATTTATATTTTAAAATTATTTGGAATTAGTACTTATAACTTATTTATTAAACTATTCAAACTTCAAAAAACCCCATATATTGTTTCAGCAGTGCAGAGATGTCAAATCATAGTGCAATATTGAAAATTAGAAATTCCATGATATATTAGTATTTTTTTAATCATGTAAGTCTCCTCAAAATTGTATCTCAGATGATCAGTTCTATTAGCACTTCTATTATATCACTGCCCTTAATCATCTTAATGTAAGTCTTTTCAGTCCAAAGATCAGGGATAGAGAAACATAAGCAATGTCCATTTGGGGAGATAAAGGAGCTGCCTCATCAACATAGGTGCTTGTGAAATCCAAAGAGGGAACCAAAACAAAAGACAGGATACGTTATATTTCATTATATTTCTTTAAAAACACCAGCCAACTTCTGCTAGTCTGGATTGCTTTAAGTCAGGTTTTTTTTTTTTTTTTTTTAGGAAGGTATGTGTCTTTGTCTTGTGTGTGATTTAGCTCAAGTTTCCTAATCATTTTCTGGAGGGGACCTCTCTGAAAAGCTCTAGTTTAAAAATGATGGGCCAAATTTGACCATTAATTTGAATGACTTTTTTTCATATTAGTCAAATAGATGATGTATGGTTTATAAATATTACTACACTATCATTAAGTAATGAGCAAGTCACATTTCTGGCTTATAAATAAATGTCCATATTATATTTTTAATCCTTAACTCTTAATTAATATGACAAAGTGGCCCTCAGTAACAGATTAAGTCTACAAGTGGAGTTATTTATTTAAATAACTTGAAGTAAGAAAAGTTTGTTTAGGCCACTTTTGACAATATTTCTATAATTATGCTATGTCATATAGAAATAAGCATATCCCTATGTTCTTGCTTTTCTTTCATCAGTATTCTTTTCATACCCATTATCTGACAAAGCACGCTTACTCAGAATATAAGTTGTCAAATTTGGTAAATGTTATGAATGGCTTGTCCGATTTGGCACCAGAATTTCTGATATGAGAACATTGCAGATAAGAAAACACTTTTTGAAACAAATTTTTAAAACCCTAAAGTGCTCGTAGTAAGTTTTTCTTTAAAATTGGTGTAATGTAATTATACACAAATTTTAGTACATTTAGTATATAAATATAATCCTATTTGGCTGCCAATTCTATACATACTATTCTGTATTTATAAAAATTATTTTGTTTTAGTTTACTGCCTTTGGTCTTTCTAGGAGCTCTGCACATAATAATAATCTGCATTGTTCAAAATTAGCCAGATACTAATAGGATCTGCAAAATTATTGATTGCACTATAATTGATTTCTTGCTTCTGCTTTCATTTGTTGGAATTATTTATTCTTCAAATTAGACAAATGGTGATTATTTTGTGTAATGTGGCCAATTAGAAACTAACCAAATAAGAAAACAGAAGCTATAGAAATTATGTAATTTTACAATAAAAAAGGTGATATTTCTAAGGCCAAGTTGAAGTGGAAAGTTGCCAATATTGTAATGATTTTGAGCTGTTCAGTCACTTAACCCTTTGAAAGGAAGCAGTCTTAGGCTTAACTCAGATGACTTGAGTTTCTATTGTATAATGCTTCTGCTACTTGCTTGCTTTGCACTCTCACTAATTCCGTCATCTTTGCAGCGTAGTAACAATATGTGTATCACCAGACTGTTGTAAAGATTAAATGAAATAATGCTTGTGTGAGAAGCCTATGTGCCCTCTGACTATAAACAGTTTAGGAGTTCTCAGGCAGCTGCTGAAGGCATGTAAGAGCGCCACATCCAGCCACACTCCAATCTGAAAGGCCTGCTTCCTCACAAAGAATCCGAATAGCCCTCTTCCATCACTAAGCTAGCTGTAGAATGTGGCCAAACACAATGGAATAGGATGTCACTGTGATGAGAACAGAATGCTTAGGCTGACCTGTGGAGATTTGCATATAAAGGATTTGGTGGAACACATTGAGCAGAATCACTGTCAAAGGAAAGCCTATGAAGTTCCTAGCAAAGACCAAAAATAAAGGCTGAGTCAAGATAAGCATCTCAAAGGGGAGGAAATTGGAACATCATGAGTGAAAAGAGATCAGAAGAACTGGAGAAAGAAGAAATTCAGATTAAAAAGATGGTTATTAGTTTAATGACAATGAGCTAAAGAGATTTACTAGTTCACTAGTGATGAGGAATCAAAAATTTTTATCAGATCTCTATTTTACATATTTGTTATCTATGTAGATATGATTAAATTATTTATATAATAAAACATAAATTATTTACTCTTTCAGATATTGTTGTAAATAGACACCTGACTATGAGGCCCACACTTTGACGCCCAGAGTGGGTAAAACCAGGTAAGTATCACATGGTATAAACAATTGCTTTAACGAGATACTCTTTCTGTGTAGATGTACTAGTCCCTGATTTATGTAAACTGTCATGAACATGTAGGAAACAATTATTAAGATGCCTTGATTTTAATAAAAATATTTTAATTGCACCTGCATAAACACTATCAGTATGCATTTTTGAGAAGGTGTAAGTATAAGATTCAGGATCCATCAACACCTAGGAGTTCTGACTCTCCCTGTGAAGTTTAGTCTACCTACACAGAGATCATAAAATTACAACAGAGAGTAAATAGACTCTGCCTATGGTAAAAAGTCACAACCTGTTCACCAGCACTGGTTTTTGTTTATTTGTTTTGAGACGGAGTCTCACTCTATCACCCAGGCCAGAGTGCAATAGTGTGATCTTGGCTCACTGCAGCCTCCATCTCCCAAGTTCAAGCAATTATCCTGCCTCAGCCTCCCAAATAGCAGGGATTGCAGGCATGTGCCACCACATAGCTAATTTTTGTATTTTTAGTAGAGATGAGGTTTCACCATGTTGGCCAGGTTGGTCTTGAACTCCTGAACTCAAATGATCCACCCACCTCAGCCTCCCAAAGTGCTGGGATTACAGGCGTGAGTCACAGTGTATGGTCCACTAGCACTGTTTTTATTAACTGACCTACACTGACCTTTCCAGAACCTGAATTCTGAATTCCTCAACCCATAGTATCTACCATTTTTACAGATCCCATCTTTACAGATCACATGGGCCTACCACTCTGCTATCTAGTCTGGATCCAAAGCACTCACATGCCTCCCTATACCCTAATGTAGGAGCCTAATGGTGACCTGGGGTTCTGATTCTGGTTACTTCCAGTCTCTCGTATCTTTTTATTTTTTTGTGGCCTAATGTGTCAGTATCCTTGGTCTCCTTGTTATGAATCATGGCTAATAGAATCATGAGCATTTACAAACAGAGTCTACTTGGAAACAAACCTGCTTGAATGTTGGCTGAGTTGCACACTTCAAGGGCAAGCTTGGGCTCCCACGTGTCCACTGGGTTCCCTTCATGATTGTATTGTTGCCCAAGTGATTGAATGATGCTGCTGATTACCCCTGTAAAAACCACATGTATCTCATTCTCATTCTTGCCACTTCTAAACATCCAAGTTGGGAATGGAGCTTCCTCATTCACCCTTTCAAAAAGTGGGGAGAGCTGACTTACTTAGATCCATTTGAATAAACAGAATCTGGGCCTTTGGACATATTCGTTAATGCATAAAATCTCAGAGCACCTAGCACAAAATTCAACAAACAAATAATAGAGTTACAAGAATAATACTTTAGTAGAGACATTCAAAGGTGGCTTTTGTAGAGGAGTAGTACTAGTCTGAAGGTACATATAATCCAGTGTTTGTCTTCATGGATCACTAGAACTTCCCAACATCTGCATGGCCTGATATGTCCCAGATGTTCCCAATTTAGTGTGTTCTAAATACTTCAGAATTAAATTACTGATACATTTAGAAAGACAAGGTAAGTGCCTTTTCCTCTAAGAGACAGAAAGGACCTTCTAGGAGGATACAACACTTACACTGTTTTTGATACCTCCTAGTTTCCTTGGTTTCCTGAAATGCAATCTTTTTTTAACCTATATTTGATAAGACCCAATAACATTATCTTGCTGCAGTGGCCCAAGGACTTAGGGCAGAAGCTTCTAACAGACTGACTTCAAGACATTCCGTATGCAGTGACTCCACAAAATGAGGCTATGCCCCTTTTAGAGGGCAGCCAATGTACTGTAACTCTACCATGGCAAGACATTCAAGCTGCCTTGATCTACGGCTAGCTTTCCCTTGGCCTACCACTCTGCAGGTGTGGCTTGGCTGGCTCTTCCCTTGGCACACCACTTTCCCTTGGCACAACACTCGATAATACTTAAAATATAGTTAAGACTTGTCGCCTCACCTGGGAAGCGCAAGGGGGAAGGGAATCCCTTTTCCTAGCCAGGGGAACTGAGACACACAACACCTGGAAAATCGGGTAACTCCCACCCCAATACTGTGCTTTAAGCTAACGGGCACACCAGGAGATTATATCCCACACCTGGCCGGGAGGGTCCCACGCCCACGGAGCCTCCCTCATTGCTAGCACAGCAGTCTGTGATCTCGCAGCAAGGCAGCAGCGAGGCTGGGGGAGGGGCGCCCGCCATTGCTGAGGCTTAAGCAGGTAAACAAAGCCTCTGGGAAGCTCGAACTGGGTGGAGCTCACAGCAGCTCAAGGAAACCTGCCTGTCTCTGTAGACTCCACCTCTGGGGACAGGGCACAGTAAACAATAACAAACGTAGCAGAAACCTCTACAGACGCAAACGACTCTGTCTGACAGCTTTGAAGAGAGCAGTGGATCTCCCAACACGGAGGTTGGGAGCTGAGAAGGGACAGACTGCCTGCTCAAGTGGGTCCCTGACCCCTGAGTAGCCTAACTGGGAGAAATCCCCCACTAGGGGCAGTCTGACACCCCACACCTCACAGGGTGAAGTACCCCCTGAGAGGAAGCTTCCAAAGCAAGAATCAGACAGGTACACTCGCTGTCCAGCAATATTCTATCTTCTGCAGCCTCTGCTGCTGATACCCAGGCAAACAGGGTCTGGAGTGGACCTCAAGCAATCTCCAACAGACCCACAGCTGAGGGTCCTGACTGTTAGAAGGAAAACTATCAAACAGGAAGGACACCTACACCAAATCCCCATCAGTACGTCACCATCATCAAAGACCAGAGGCAGATAAAACCACAAAGATGGGGAAAAAGCAGGGCAGAAAAGCTGGAAATTCAAAAAATAAGAGTGCATCTCCCCCGGCAAAGGAGCGCAGCTCATTGCCAGCAACGGATCAAAGCTGGATGGAGAATGACTTTGACGAGATGAGAGAAGAAGGCTTCAGTCCATCAAACTTCTCAGAGCTAAAGGAGGAATTATGTACCCAGCGCAAAGAAACTAAAAATCTTGAAAAAAAAGTGGAAGAATTGATGGCTAGAGTAATTAATGCAGAGAAGGTCATAAACGAAATGAAAGAGATGAAAACCATGACACGAGAAATACGTGACAAATGCACAAGCTTCAGTAACAGACTCGATCAACTGGAAGAAAGAGTATCAGCGATTGAGGATCAAATGAACGAAATGAAGTGAGAAGAGAAACCAAAAGAAAAAAGAAGAAAAAGGAATGAACAAAGCCTGCAAGAAGTATGGGATTATGTAAAAAGATCAAATCTACGTCTGACTGGGGTGCCTGAAAGTGAGGGGGAAAATGGAACCAAGTTGGAAAAAACTCTTCAGGATATCATCCAGGAGAACTCCCCCAACCTAGTAGGGCAGGCCAACATTCAAATCCAGGAAATACAGAGAACGCCACAAAGATACTCCTCGAGAAGAGCAACTCCAAGACACATAATTGCCAGATTCACCAAAGTTGAAATGAAGGAAAAAATCTTAAGGGCAGCCAGAGAGAAAGGTCGGGTCACCCACAAAGGGAAGCCCATCAGACTAACAGCAGATCTCTCGGCAGAAACTCTACAAGCCAGAAGAGAGTGGGGGCCAATATTCAACATTCGTAAAGAATTTTAAACCCAGAATTTCATATCCAGCCAAACTAAGTTTCATAAGTGAAGGAGAAATAAAATCCTTTACAGATAAGCAAATGCTTAGAGATTTTGTCACCACTAGGCCTGCCTTACAAGAGACCCTGAAGGAAGCACTCAACATGGAAAGGAACAACCAGTACCAGCCATTGCAAAAACATGCCAAAATGTAAAGACCATCGAGGCTAGGAAGAAACTGCATCAACTAACGAGCAAAATAACCAGTTAATATCATAATGGCAGGATCAAGTTCACACATAACAATCTTAACCTTAAATGTAAATGGACTAAATGCTCCAATTAAAAGACACAGACTGGCAAACTGGATAAAGAGTCAAGACCCATCAGTCAGCTGTATTCAGGAGACCCATCTCACATGCAGAGACATACATAGGCTCAAAATAAAGGGATGGAGGAAGATTTACCAAGCAAATGGAGAACAAAAAAAAGCAGGGGTTGCAATACTAGTCTCTGATAAAACAGACTTTAAACCATCAAAGATCAAAAGAGACAAAGAAGGCCATTACATAATGGTAAAGGGATCAATTCAACAGGAAGAGCTAACTATCCTAAATATATATGCACCCAATACAGGAGCACCCAGATTCATAAAGCAAGTCCTTAGAGACTTACAAAGAGACTTAGACTCCCATACAATAATAATGGGAGACTTCAACACCCCACTGTCAACATTAGACAGATCAACGAGACAGAAAGTTAACAAGGATATCCAGGAATTGAACTCATCTCTGCAGCAAGCAGACCTAATAGACATCTATAGAACTCTCCACCCCAAATCAACAGAATATACATTCTTCTCAGCACCACATCGCACTTACTCCAAAATTGACCACATAATTGGAAGTAAAGCACTCCTCAGCAAATGTACAAGAACAGAAATTATAACAAACTGTCTCTCAGACCACAGTGCAATCAAACTAGAACTCAGGACTAAGAAACTCAATCAAAACCGCTCAACTACATGGAAACAGAACAACCTGCTCCTGAATGACTACTGGGTACATCACGAAATGAAGGCAGAAATAAAGATGTTCTTTGAAACCAATGAGAACAAAGATACAACATACCAGAATCTCTGGGACACATTTAAAGCAGTGTGTAGAGGGAAATTTATAGCACTAAATGCCCACAAGAGAAAGCAGGAAAGATCTAAAATTGACACTCTAACATCACAATTAAAAGAACTAGAGAAGCAAGAGCAAACACATTCGAAAGCTAGCAGAAGGCAAGAAATAACTAAGATCAGAGCAGAACTGAAGGAGATAGAGACACAAAAAACCCTCCAAAAAAATCAATGAATCCAGGAGTTGGTTTTTTGAAAAGATCAACAAAATTGACAGACCACTAGCAAGACTAATAAAGAAGAAAAGAGAGAAGAATCAAATTGACGCAATAAAAAATGATAAAGGGGATATCACCACTGACCCCACAGAAATACAAACTATCATCAGAGAATACTATAAACACCTCTATGCAAATAAACTGGAAAATCTAGAAGAAATGGATAATTTCCTGGACACTTACACTCTTCCAAGACTAAACCAGGAAGAAGTTGAATCCCTGAATAGACCAATAGCAGGCTCTGAAATTGAGGCAATAATTAATAGCCTACCAACCAAAAAAAGTCCAGGACCAGATGGATTCACAGCTGAATTCTACCAGAGGTACAAGGAGGAGCTGGTACCATTCCTTCTGAAACTATTCCAATCAATAGAAAAAGTGGGAATCCTTCCTAACTCATTTTATGAGGCCAACATCATCCTGATACCAAAGCCTGGCAGAGACACAACAAAAAAAGAGAATTTTAGACCAATATCCCTGATGAACATCGATGCAAAAATCCTCAATAAAATACTGGCAAACCGGATTCAGCAACACATCAAAAAGCTTATCCACCATGATCAAGTGGGCTTCATCCCTGGGATGCAAGGCTGGTTCAACATTCGCAAATCAATAAACGTAATCCAGCATATAAACAGAACCAAAGACAAGAACCACATGATTATCTCAATAGATGCAGAAAAGGCCTTTGACAAAATTCAACAGCCCTTCATGCTAAAAACGCTCAATAAATTCGGTATTGATGGAATGTACCTCAAAATAATAAGAGCCATTTATGACAAACCCACAGCCAATATCATACTGAATGGACAAAAACTGGAAAAATTCCCTTTGAAAACTGGCACAAGACAGGGATGCCCTCTCTCACCACTCCTATTCAACATAGTGTTGGAAGTTCTGGCTAGGGCAATCAGGCAAGAGAAAGAAATCAAGGGAATTCAGTTAGGAAAAGAAGAAGTCAAATTGTCCCTGTTTGCAGATGACATGATTGTATATTTAGAAAACCCCATTGTCTCAGCCCAAAATCTCCTTAAGCTGATAAGCAACTTCAGCAAAGTCTCAGGATACAAAATTAATGTTTGCAAAAATCACAAGCATTCTTATACACCAGTAACAGACAAACACAGAGCCAAATCAGGAATGAACTTCCATTCACAATTGTTTCAAAGAGAATAAAATACCTAGGAATCCAACTTACAAGGGATGTAAAGGACCTCTTCAAGGAGAACTACAAACCACTGCTCAGTGAAATAAAAGAGGACACAAACAAATGGAAGAACATACCATGCTCATGGATAGGAAGAATCAATATCGTGAAAATGGCCATACTGCCCAGGGTTATTTATAGATTCAATGCCATCCCCATCAAGCTACCAATGAGTTTCTTCACAGAATTGGAAAAAACTGCTTTAAAGTTCATATGGAACCAAAAAAGAGCCCGCATCTCCAAGACAATCCTAAGTCAAAAGAACAAAGCTGGAGGCATCACGCTACCTGACTTCAAACTATACTACAAGGCTACAGTAACCAAAACAGCATGGTACTGGTACAAAACAGAGATATAGACCAATGGAACAGAACAGAGCCCTCAGAAATAATACCACACATCTACAGCCATCTGATCTTTGACAAACCTGAGAGAAACAAAAATGGGGAAAGGATTCCCTTTTTAATAAATGGTGCTGGGAAAATTGGCTAGCCATAAGTAGAAAGCTGAAACTGGATCCTTTCCTTACTCCTTATATGAAAATTAATTCAAGATGGATTAGAGACTTAAATGTTAGACCTAATACCGTAAAAATCCTAGAGGAAAACCTAGGTAGTACCATTCAGGACATAGGCATGGGCAAAGACTTCATGTCTAAAACACCAAAAGCAACGGCAGCAAAAGCCAAAATTGACAAATGGGATCTCATTAAACTAAAGAGCTTCTGCACAGCAAAAGAAACTACCATCAGATTGAACAGGTAGCGTACAGAATGGGAGAAAATTTTTGCAATCTACTCATCTGACAAAGGGCTAATATCCAGAACCTACAAATAACTCAAACAAGTTTACAAGAAAAAAACAAACAACCCCATCAAAAAGTGGGCAAAGGATATGAACAGACATTTCTCAAAAGAAGACATGCATACAGCCAACAGGCACATGAAAAAATGCTCATCATCACTGGCCATCAGAGAAATGCAAATCAAAACCACAATGAGATACCATCTCACACCAGTTAGAATGGCGATCATTAAAAAGTCAGGAAACAACAGGTGCTGGAGAGGATGTGGAGAAATAGGAACACTTTTATACTGTTGGTGGGATTGTAAACTGGTTCAACCATTATGGAAAACAGTATGGCGATTCCTCAAGGATCTAGAACTAGATGTACCATATGACCCAGCCATCCCATTACTGGGTATATACCCAAAGGATTATAAATCATACTGCTATAAAGACACATGCACACGTATGTTTATTGCAGCACTATTCACAATAGCAAAGACTTGGAATCAACCCAAATGTCCATCAGTGACAGACTGGATTAAGAAAATGTGGCACATATACACCATGGAATACTATGCAGCCATAAAAAAGGATGAGTTTGTGTCCTTTGTAGGGACATGGATGCAGCTGGAAACCATCATTCTCAGCAAACTATCACAAGAACACAAAACCAAACACCGCATGTTCTCACTCATAGGTGGGAACTGAACAATGAGATCACTTGGACTCGGGAAGGGGAACATCACACACCGGGGCCTATCATGGGGAGGGGGGAGGGGGGAGGGATTGCATTGGGAGTTATACCTGATGTAAATGATGAGTTGATGGGTGCTGAAGAGTTGATGGTTGCAGCACACCAACATGGCACAAGTATACATATGTAACAAACCTGCATGTTATGCACATGTACCCTAGAACTCAAAGTATTAAAAAAAAAAAAAAAAAAAATCTAGGCCTAATGACCAGAGATAGTCATAAGACTGGCATAGTCTTTAAATAAAAACAGAGTTGTTCAGTTAAAAAAAAAAAAAAAAAAAAAAAAGGACTTGTACTAGCAGCCTCAGAGGTAGTTGTAGCCATTACCAATCCTCAAATTTCAGAGAAATATGAATTTATGTTCATCATGATGGACATTTCTTTAGCTATTCAAGATGCCCAGGAAGTCTTTTTCACCAGACATGTCCATTTTTATTGGTCTGAATCCCTGTAAAGCACTCCTATAACTCCGTGGCTTCTCTTGGAGCACAATTACCACTTGGACTACATCTTCTAAGACAGTGGCTTTCAAACATTTTTGACTAGGTCTCCCCGTAAAAAAAAAAAAAAAAACCAACAACAACAACAACAACAAAATGCATTCTACATTGTGACCCAGCATTTCTGTACAAGTAGATATAAAATGCACAAAAAAAATTTATGAAATGCTTATCATCACTACTTGTGATATGCTTTATTTCCTGTTGTATTGCATTGCATTTTATTATATTTACTTTGTCCTTTTTAAAAATAAATACTGGTTGTGACCTAAATTAATTTCACAATCTGGTTTCAATTTCTTTTTGGGCAACAAATAGTAAAGGATATTTCACTGGACAAGATACCAGGAACCCTCAGTTCTAATCTCATGTCTATAATTACCATCTTGGGTTTATTTTTCTAGATATCTTCAAATAGGGAGAGTAATTCTTTTTTTTTTTTTTTTTTGATACAGAGTCTCGCTCTGTCACCCAGGCTGGAGTACAGTGGCACGATCTTGATTCACTGCAAGCTCCGTCTCCTCGGTTCATGCCATTCTCCTGCCTCAACCTTCCGAGTAGCTGGGACTACAGGTGCCCACCACCACAGCCAGCTATTTTTGTTTTTGTTTTTTTTTTGTATTTTTAGTAGAGACGGGGTTTCACCGTGTTAGTCAGGATGGTCTCGATCTCCTGACGTTGTGATCCGCCTGCCTCGGCCTCCCAAAATGCTGGGATTACAGACTTGAGCCACCGTGCCTGGCCATAATTCTTAATTTTATACTAACAGTGACTCAACTCAGAGAGTTAGAGAGTCAAAGTATATTTTTAAAGTAATATAGCTCTCAGTATAATTTCTCATAATTGGTTATAATTAATTTAAAGACCAGCTCACTCATATGCTAGATTTTATTTGTATTATTAGATTTTTAGTTATTGGTTACCTGTTTTCTAGTACTTTGGAAAACTGTATTTTGTACAATTGCTGTTCTTAAATTTTTTTATAATGTGAATCTCTAAAAACTCTTATCAACAGGTACATTATTATTATTCAAAATGCAATAAAACTTTAGGCTTATTGGAAAATAGCCAAATTAATAGTTAAATTGTATCAAAAAAAAAAAAAGTATTAGTGAGTGAGAGGTCAGGTAATTTATTAACACAAGCCCAAACCCTTGGGCAGAAAATGATGTCTTAACCAGGGACAAGCCGATTGCCCATTTATAGTATTTTGAGTTGTTGCACAGTCTACATGTTTCCGCTGGAAGATTGTTAGAAATAACCAAGATTGGTATCTTCAGAGATTATTGAAAAAGTCTGGATGCTGGAAGTGACTCTTAGTTAAGGACACCCAAACACACTTCATAAGCTTAGTTTGGGCTACAGGCTTGAAATTTAATGAAGCCATGGAAAAAATACAAAGATAGAAGAATCTAAGCTCACAGCTCATAGGGTTAGGTCCGTTTTGCGCTAATACCTTTAAATCAACTGACGCCTACTCATACTTCACAAATCAACCGAATTTCATCCCTTCCAATGTGTCCCATAACCTCCTACTCTTATCTACACAGCATCATTCTCTGGAATGGTTTTTCTCTCATCCCTACTAAACTATGAACACTGGGAGGGAAGGATCTCTGTCTTATTTAACTTTATATCTTCAAGACCTAGAACAGTGCTGGTAGAAGTAGGCACTCAATAGGTATCTATTTATTGAATGAATGAATCAATCAGTACTATAGGCTCAATATATGTGAACAGAATAAGTGAGTGACTAAATTGAAATTCAATTTTAGTGATTTTAACTAAGTACAAAGATGACTTAGGCCTCCAGATAAGATAGGCATAACCCAAAACTAGGGACAAGATCAGAAAGTATAATCCTCATAGACAGAAGCTAGCAAAAATCCACATACCACAGATGAAATTAGCTAATACAGTAAGCATCTCCCGAAGTAACAACTTGTAGTATGATTTAAAGTGTGTATCTCTGTTAAATTGAGGCATCGCTTTTTTTTTTTTTTTTTTTTGTCGCAAAAAGCATTTCATTTAAGATGTAATATATGAAAAACAATTTATTAATTTGGGTCTTTCCAACAAACTATGCCAGAGACTTAACAGGGAGGAGAGAGGTGTTGTAATGCCATCTTTAGGTACAAAAACAAATTAAAGTATTTCAATTTTCTGATGTTTTTATCTTAGAGAAAAGATGGAGGACAAGTCTTAATTTTTTTAATAGAAATATCCCCAAATCACCTAAAGCAAATGGGTAACATCATTTAGGGAAAAATAAATCCCTTGAGAACATTGACTATATTCACATTACCACAAATCCTATGGTTGCAAATAGTTTTTCCAAGTGAATCCATATTTGGGAAGAGATCTGTCACACTTGAACGTAGGTAGCAATACATTAGAACTGGTCAGAAATTCAAATAAGCAGCCTGCAAGATGCCAGAAAACTAGACAGGAAAGAAGTCAGGTTTAAAACAGTCAGGAGCTGGCAGGTCCTAAAAATCCAAGCACCTGGGCTGAGTCCAGGGTCCTGGAGTGGGAAAGAGCAGCCCATGTCAATGGGTAGGTACAATCTGCTCTATGGCAGAAGCTGTTTGTGACCTGGTTAATTTCATATTCCTAACTAGGTATTTGCTTTGGGTCTCCTAGACTAGTATGAGCCAGCTGTGTTCCACATGACTGGCAGATGAGAAAAACAAGCTGCAGATGTTCTAGCTCTATTTGTGGCAATTGCCTAGAGCCTCCTCACTTTGCTTCCAAGCCCTTAATGTGTGTCCTGTTCTGTTCCAGTTCTGCCTAGCTTGCAACCTGCCAGCTTTGTTTTCATTTTCTAGTCTGGTTCTCACCCAATCTCAGTTTCCATCACTGGCATGCTCAAAGGACTTGGCTTGATCCCACCTCTGTCTCTTCCTGTTTCTGGCCACATCAGGGAAATTATCTTGACTGTCTTGGTTCCAGTTCTAAGAATTAAACCCCTGGCACTGTATCTCCTGGCTGACCTTCCAACTGGGTCTGTCCTGGTCTCCTACCATAGGGAATAAAATACTATAGAAGTATACCTATTGCTAGGGTAGAATGAAAAGTCTAGTGGCTATATTTCAGTTACTGTGCCTGGGGAATATGGCACTCAGAATGAAGCCATACTCCATGGGAAAGTAATAAGGTAACACTTTCAGTTTTAGAGCCTCTGTTGTCATCTCTTCCAAGGCTTTCTGTCCTCCAACTACCCCCAAACCCTGAGGAAATCTGGAAGAACTGCCTGAATTTTATTCAGACTTAAACACTTATAATAACTTCCCAGGTTTCTTAGAAGAGGCAGAAAGTGTGGTTATTTATCTTCCCTAAGGGGAGTTCAGCTGTGTAATCTGGCATCCTGGGGTTTCTTGAACACTGTATGGGACCTGTTTGATAGCCACGTGACAGTGGAAAAGATTGATGCTGCCACATACTGCCTTAGATAAAAAGGCAGAGAGAAGAGAGGATGATTAGCTGAAGTGCAGCTGAATTCTGTCTTTTTATCCAGGAGCTGTCAGGAAACGGGCTCTGTGTTGGGGCCCAGTTTCAAGAAGGACTTAGAACAACTTTGGAAGATGAATTGACCCTGTTGTGTGAGCCTGGAAGCCTTGTTAGGTCACTTGACCTCCAGTCAGGTCAGCATATGGTTAGCTACCTGGACACATCTTTCTACCAGACACTCTGGCCTTCAGATTCCAGAGGAGCCAGTGGGCAGGGGTGTCTATCTTTCACTGACATTGACAGGGTGGGTGCACCTCTAGAGAGAAGGTCATATCTATTGCCAGGAAATGCAGAGTCTGCACTATCAAGGGAAAGGCAGAGGTTAGCTCAACTTCATCTGCCATGTGGAGCCCCACGCTGAGCTGAACAGTGTTCTGGCTAGAAGCAGACTGTGGGTGGCCAATGCCTTGCCTATGGATCCATACCATGGTTAATTCTGGATCATTAGGAAATCTAATGAATTTGACCTGATTCAATAATGCCTTTCACTCAGTAATCTGATCACTTCTGTTCCAGGAGTAGCCTTCCTCAGTCTGCCCTAATCTAATGGTACGAAAACAGGCATGTTTAATTTTAGCCTATTGCAAAAGAAGACCCAGGGCAGTAGACTGCATCTACCTTATGCTTGGTTTTGGAGGGAAATTTACATTGGCCACAGTCAGTTACTCAGTGTGTGACAGTGGTCACTGTCAAGGCCTGTAGGCCCACACTGGAGAGAGCCTGGCACCTCATGATGCAATCCAATCACTCCAGCTTGTCACATATTCAGAAGCTCAGAAAGCTCAGCAGTGACAGGTTTATTTTTCAGAAATGCTGAGCTACAAATTAATAATATATCAAGCAGCCAGAATCACTGGGCTGACTGCAGGTCTGATTACCATAGGTAACTGACACTAAGCCATTATGGGAGATCCTCTCTCTTAAAAACTTACATTTCAATGCTGCTGAAATTCAGTGACCAGATGCAAACAATGGGTAGGGGCATCTGCTTAGCACTCTGATTTCCAGCTGTGCTCGAAGTGACTTACTCAGGAGATCAGTGGAAAAGTAGTTCAGTCACCCCAAAATGATAGGTTCCTACTCCTTGTTCAATTCTCTATCCCTGGAAAGCCACCATGGCCCTTCCAAGGCATTGAATGTGGCACACTGAGAATTACAGCAGCCCAGTGCTTTTCAAGGCACAATTGCCTAGGTCAAACAAACAAACAAAAAAATAAGACTCTAAGGTCACTGCATTGCTCCCCAAGTGCCCTTGAGACTGAATCACCCTGGGCTTCATATCAGATTTCTCCCTGTTCTGGGGCCACCAAACAATTCTAGTGGTGGTAGTGGCTATCCTTATCAAAACAGTAAATGTCATTTCCCAACTGCTTAAACTATGCTCTATTCATCAGGGAGTGGTAGCCTACCTCAGGATCACATTTATAGTCATTTCCATGGTCTTACTATTTAAAGGAACTCTTCCAGAAGCATCTACATCTGAATTCACCTGTCTACTGCTATTACCTAGCCAGGGATAGTAAGAAAGAGATTTGGTTGGAATTTCTCTGGTGTCACAAAATACATAAGCATTATGACTTGTTCTGCCTATCTGGTAACTGCAAAATTCACACAGTATTTTTTCACATGGAATAACCTCTTCTATAATGACTATTACCACCCTCTTTATTTCACTGCTAAGATTGATACCTCAAAGAGGTATAAGCCACCCCCAAAAAGCTTAGAGGTGACACTGACCAATGTGTCAAAGACTACTATAGGCCCGCTGTACCAAATATGGCTGACAATTCCTGACAATGGACAGGAGTGGTGGCATTGGGGGTCTCTTAGGTGGGAGAGTTTATGATTCTCAGTCCTACACATCTGAGCCAAATTAAAAATTAAACACTTTCTTGGATCCATTCAAGTTTTCAAGATTACAAATCCCATTGGGTCTTTCCTATCTGTTAAGACATTGCTTTAAAATATTTTTTTTTTCTTTTGAGACAGAGTCTTGCTCTGTCACCCAGGCGGGAGTATAGTGGCACAATCTTGGCTCACTGCAACCTCCGACTCCCGGGTTCAAGGGATTCTTGTGCCTTAGCCTCCCAAATAGCTAGAATTACAGGTGCCCGCCAAAATGCCCAGCTAATTTTTGTATTTTTAGGAGACACATGGTTTCACCATGTTGGCCAGCCTGGTCTTGAACTCCTGATCTCAAGTGATCTGCCTGCCTTGGCCTCCCAAAGTGCTGGGATTACAGGTGTGAGCTCCCGCATCCAGCCTATAGTTTTAAAACTTAAAATTTTACAGCCAACTCTAAAATCCTAGCTGGTAATTCCAAGGAATTGATTGAAGAGAAAGTGGGCTTGATGCATAGAAGCTGGCTCTTGTAGTTGCCAAAGTAGGTAGAGAACAAACCCAAAACTCTGAAGAAAGCCCAGAAAAGCCCTGGCCACCTTCTGTTTCCCTGGTCCCACAGAGGAGGGAGCTTGGAAGAGGGTTGGCTTCTCTCTATGTGATCAAGAACAAATAAAAATGAGTGGTGGACAATCACTCTGATCTTATTCACGTCAGTCATCCAGGACTCCTCTCTTTGGCTTTGTCCTTCTCACATCCCATTCCACTTCTATCTGGCTGCCAACTTTTTGGAAACCATTTCTCAATTCTGGTCTAATGTCTTGAACTTGATACCTTAATTCAACCATTTCTACCATGGTCTTCAAATGAACTTACCTTGTCTCCAGTGTTAATAATTTGAAGCCAAATACCCTTCACATGACCCAAGTTCATCTTCTATTTCTCCTATTCCATAGACACAAGTCCCAGACCTCTATCAAGCCCTGTGAAATCCTTGGCCTACAACCATTAGAAAATAGCCTTGTTTCTTGGCAACCATAGACCTAGGGCAACTAGAGCCCTCTTTGAAAACCAATACATTGATGCTCTGCTCTGTAAGTTAGAATCAGTGTATTTGATTACTACAAAGAAGCAGCCTGGCTAACATGGTGAAACCCCATCTCTACTAAAAATACAAAAAATTAGCTGGGCGTGGTGGCGGGTGCCTGTAGTCCAAGCTACTGGGAAGGCTGAGGCAGGATGGCATGAACCCGGGAGGCAGAGCTTGCAGTGAGCCGAGATTGTGCCACTGCACTTCAGCCTGGGTGACAGAGTGAGACTCCATCTCAAAAAAACAAAAAACAAAAAACAAAAAACAAAAGTATCCTACTCAACCAAGATACAATGAGGCTTAGTCTAAAAAAGCCATTTAGATAGCCTTACCATTAGTGAAGGAATCTGGGGAGTTAGAGGTAAAACTGTAAACAAATGGAGAAAAGCAACTGTAGGTATGAAATGGCACATTCTTAAAAACTAAACTAGAATGATATGAGAATATTCCTTTCAACATCAAACTTCCTTCCCAGCTCCTTTCTATTTTGGAGGCTGATCATGATTCTTATTGCCTATCTTGAGAAATGTTTGTATTTTAAGAAGTGCTGGTGTCTTAATTCAAAGGAATGATATTATGAGGCATTGAGTGCAATGACAGGCAGAATTTTTACAATAGAATAGCCTTAGAGAATATCTCAGCCTCCATCATATGAGCAAGTGCTTACTCTGTCCACTTAGAGGTCAACTGTATTCCTCCATATCTGAAAATAAAAGATGAAACCATCATATTTTTCAGGGCCCTCCAGTACTACACAATGCAATTATATATATTTATATTAAAATGACTAATTAAAATAGAATTAATGCTCAGGTTTATCAATAGAAGCATCATCATAGTCAAAAGACAAGAAAATTTAGGACTTCTTGGCAAGAAACAGAAGAGGCCATAAAACAAGCAAGTTCATGTGAAATTAAAAGTTCCTATACTTTATTAGTAAGTTTCCGTATTGTGACACTTTGTAAGTATCCTGAATAATGCATATATTATGGGCTGAATGTTTGTGTCTCCCCCAAATCCATATGTTGAAGCCCTAACCTCCAATGTGATGGTACTTGGAGGCTAGGCCTGTGGAATGCAATTAGGTTTAGAAGAGGTCATGAGGGAGGGGCTCCCATGATGAGATTAGTTTCCTTATAAGAAGAAAAGAGACAAGAGCTCACTCCCTCTCTCGCTGCCCTGTGAGAACACAGCAGGAAGACAGTCTTCTGTGCGCCAGGAAGAAATATCTCACTGGGGAGCCAAATTGGCTAACACCTTAATCTTGGGCTTCTCAGTCTCCAGAACTATGAAAAATCAGTTCCTGTTGTTTAAACCACCCAATCTATGGTGTATTATTATAGCAGCCTGAGCTGATCAATGCAATGTATATGTTTTAAATGTAAAAAAGTGTTCGATTCACATGCCCTTAACATTCATCTACTAAAATCTCTCTGTTCTTGGGTCAATGATCCAGGGATGTCTTTGGGCCAGACAATTCAGATGAGACAGGAAAACAGAGAACTCCACGGCCCATTTAGTGCCATATTTCTATTCTTTGGTGGAAAAAGACCTGGTGGTAATAAATGTCATTGTAAAAAAAATTTGGGGATAGGTATCCATACATGTGCTGTAGTGACAGGCATACACATGTTAAAACATAACATATACAACCACATCTTAAAGTCTAGTTGATGGAAAATCATAGGCCAAAAATAATGTTAATAAAAATGTACATTATAACACACACTGTAGGGTTAACCCCATAACCACAACAAGCTCACCTGATCATGAACTTAAACAGTAATTTGCCATTAAAGGCAAAAAATAGCAGCAATTAAAAATCATGAACAACTTAAGACAACATGGATGATGTCCTGGAAATGAAATATCCTTCCTCCAAATTATAGAAATTCCAACTATCACTTGGTTGTGGGCATGCACAGTAGAGCTCTGAAAATGGTTAAGTGCTTTGTGGCAGGGACTTCTTAGAAAAATCTAAATCTTCAGGAAACCATAGCCATGAGCTAATTTTAGTTTTTGAACACTAAATTTTAGTAACTCTTAAACTCATTCAACTAGTAATTGCTAGTAAGCAGCTTATATAAAAGTGAAATGCTGTGAATTGCAACTCATTTGCTAGTAAGACCCATCGAAAGAATTTGCATTAGGGGGAATTTGAGGTTCACCGGCAGGCGTCCACTGCATGATTGAGAACCACTGGCTGCTGTGTGGGGCTGTGCTGCTAGCTGCACTAGAGGAACCAGGCCTCCTGGCTTAGCCTGCTACCCATGGTCCACTCGGCTTTAAGGGCCGTGCCTTACTCTCTACTAAATAACTCAAAGTTGTTATGCTGCGGTAGTTGCCTAGGAACCCCAGAGAGGTCTGGCTGCTCCATGATGCTGTTCTTGCCTCTTTCGTGGGAGAGAGAAATGTTATTTCTAGCCACTGGGCTAGAGCTCCCTCATATTCAGTCATTCTCACATAAACAGAGTGTGATGATTTAGGAAATAACGTTAAGAAACAAGAGTCAAATTTTTGGCAGCTACATATGACATGTACATAAGCAAACACCTGTTTTAATTGCAATTTCTAGGTACAATATTTAAAAAGTTTAAGCACAATAGCTTATTCTAACAGAACATGGGCTTTTAAAAGCACAGGCTCAAAACTGGGAACTGTCAGTTCTTTAAAGGTAGAGGGTATGGACATCAATTAAGCATGCTAAGAATATAAACTTTTTGAAGATTAATTTCTGAATAATACATTTGCTTGAACAATAATGTTCATTATAATGTTATTGAACATGATATATAATGAACATTATATATAATAACATCAATAATGATATTCAATAATGTTCGATAACATTATAATGAACATTATTATGTGCAAGCAAATGTATTAATTTCTGAGTAATATATTTGCATTAAAACTCCTAAACAAATTTAATAATGACAAATGTGTACCACTGGTTCTTTTAGATAAGCCAGGATGCATTGCCCCTCTGCGTCTTGTGATAGACTATTTAAGCCAGATAATATATTTTACAAGTTGAAACATTTATTTTTTACTTGTATGTAGGAACATTTAGGATAAGTTCTTGAAGAGACCAAAGGTCTAAAAATAAAGAATGATAGTATAATAGTTTACAGTACATCCTAAAACCTGTATATGGCATATTTTCCATTATGGTGTCAAAGAGAGCTTGTGAAAACATATTATAAATCCTAAGGTAATTTTCATTTCCAGAAAAACAGCAAAGTCAATACACAAAATAAAGTGCATTGCTAGATGATCACAAACTCCTAACAAAAGTTTACAATTTCCTGCAAAAGAAATGCATCATCTGCTTCAGGATGTGGGCAAGACAAGCATGTTCCTGTGGTAACCATTTCTCATACAAGGAAAATAGCTAGAGAGACAAAAATCTTTGCTAAGCTGCAGCCTACTAGGTCTCCTGATTTGTAAGAGCAACAAGAATAGAGATTGAGCTGTTCAAGAAGTAATTTAGAAATCAACATTTGATGAACGAGTAAAGTCTGTCAAATAAAATGACTTCTAATTTACAATGGAAAGAAATATCTTAACACAGTTTGATACTGTCAAAGCATTTTATTATATGGCATTATACTTTAGGTGGATGTAATAGGTCTAGTATATTTTACAACCATACAAAACAAACATCCACATTTATCTTTTAAGGTTCTAGTCAATCCTTAATAATAATTCCTTAGTGCTACAAATATAGATTCATTTAATTAAAATATAGTGTACATTTAATTTCTCATAATTTCATATTATTTCCTTATCTTTTAACCACAAGGTTATCTTCTTGTAATATTTACTTATTAGTGTTATTTTGCACTTTTCTTTGCTCATTGTACTTTATTCATTTTATTCACTCTTTGTTCCATAAACCTTTGTTGAGTATTTACTATCAGTGAATAATTAGGTCAAATCATCTTTCCATAGATTTTTTTCATGTTGCACTTACTGAACTTCTGGGACTCATTTTGTAATTTTTCTAATAAAAAGCCTCACTCCTCATTCCATTGATGTTGATCCACTCAAAACTTCTATCCAAAAGCTATGATTGTTACACCTTTACTTCTAAGGGTGAGATGGAGTGGGATGGGGAGTGTAGGATGGTGAGGAAAGAAATGGATATGTATTATATGCATCCAACATGAAGTGCACTCAGCTGTGTTTAACTCATGTTATTTTAAATGAAGTAGGTATAGTAGTATTCCCTTTCCATAAATTGAAAAATGGAAATCTATTAGCCCTTAAGGAACTGGTCACCTAAGATTGCACAGTTAGTAGCTGGCAATGTCAATAATGTAGCTCTAGTCTGTCTAATCTCAAAGGCTTTACAACAGTTCTTCTAAAAATCACAGTTGGCACCTGATACTTTTTATTTCAATCTTTGAAGAAAAGATTGTTTGAATCTATGCTATTCATAAAACCCAGACCTCCTCCTCTTTCATTTTGCCTGTAAAAAAATCTATTATTTAGATCGATTACAAAAGAAATACATTTTAACAATGGTTTTTGAAGCCAAAGTAGACAGCTCATAGAAAGAAAAATGCTAATAAATAAACTAAAGCATTTTAAAAATTCTGAAATCTGTCTACTTAGACAATTACTATGCTTGATGTTTTTTCAGACCACTCCCCTAAGATTACTAGAAACAATAGATAATAGCTTATGTATAGTTTAAGCAGCTAAAAAGTAGCACAAATATACAAATTAAAACAAGGGAAAATGCAAACAAAACATGCCTATTTTTATTAGTAGAAATGAAATAAGGAATATCACAAAATTAATGTTAAAGAAAAAGGATTTATTATGTAGCATTCTAATTATTTCATATCAGTAGGTACCTTATATTCTTCATAATCATTGGTATCTAGCAAGTCCCTTTTTTCCAGTTCTATAAGTTGTTCTCTTGAGGGGTTAGCAGGTAGTGTCTTAACAGAGGCTTGTTCATATATGGGTTTTGCATTAAAAAATAGTTCCTTCCAATCATGCATCAACTTATATGGAATCAGGCTATTGCACAAAGAAAAGGTAGAGATGAATCAATGGTTAGTCAAATATAGATTTTAAACATTGGTATTTGTATTATATTTATGTAAATTAGCTCACTTTCATCAGACAAACAGAAATAATTACTGAAAAATGATCTTAAAGGTTACCATGTGTGCAATGACAGTAAGACTAATATATATTAGATTTTTCTGTTACAAATTATTTACAAAATGTAAACCTAATGTTCTCTTAAAGGGGCCTTGAAAAGCACTCAGTTTGTTCATTTTACACAGGAGGACACTGATACCAGAGCATTTAAATAATTTCCTAAGGTTGCATAGTAAGCTGACATCAGAGCTGAGAATTAAGGAACCTAAGTGTTCTGACTGTGCTCACTATTTTTAGATATATTGTTCTGCTATGAAACAGTCAATAAAAAAGTTTAAAGAACCAGTGGCATAAAGTAACAATCATTCTTCAAACCCACTAAGTTCCAAACATTTTACTAGCCACTAGAAATATAATAGCAAGTGGAATACCTGGCTTTAAATAGCAGACTCTGGGAAAGAAGGGCAAAAAATAGTTGCATAAATACATGAAAGTTCTGAATAAGAATTATACAATGGGAAAGTATAACAGTATGACTCAACTTAACTTGTTGGTTCCAGGAAGGTCTCTTTAAAGAAATCACTGCCAAGCTGAGGCCTAAAGAATGCTTAGGAGGCAGCAAGGACAGAGTGATGGGAAAATTGTTTCAAGACAAGATGTGCGAAATGTCCTGATGTGATCATAAACAGTTGGACTAGAACTTGAAATTACAACTTAAAAAGTAGTATTTCATTCTGATTCATGCTACAACATGAATGGACCTTGAAGACATTATGCTACACGAAATAAGCCAGACACAAAAAGGATGAATATTATATTATTCCACTTATATAAGGTACCTAGAAGAAACAAATTCAGAGACATCAAGTTGGATAGAGATTATCAGTGGCTGGGGATTGGAGGGGATGAGGAGCTATTATTTAATGCGTACAGACCTAACAACTTTTCCTGTTTAAAAGGCTGTGTGTTCAGGGTTCTTGAACTCCTGACAAACCTCATATTCAGGTACTTCCTCCATTTTGCTTTCTCCACCACTTGTTAGGGCTTTAAAAAGC
This sequence comes from Theropithecus gelada, assembly GCF_003255815.1. NCBI lineage: Eukaryota > Metazoa > Chordata > Mammalia > Primates > Cercopithecidae > Theropithecus > Theropithecus gelada. Next base: position 35,232,989 of record NC_037673.1, on the reverse strand, counting down.
CCCCAAATTACCTGTTTCCTCCTAAAAACCTTTTAATATTATCTTTCAGTATGACTTACTATGACATCTGTAGACATTCTATGGCTTCATGATTGCAACCCACTAAAGTAGTCCATGTATTTTGAAAAAAAAAAAAAAAAAAAACTGTAGAAGGAAAAAACCTTAGCTATCTGACCTTTACCGTAAAATTCTTTTGACATTTAAGGATATGAGAATAGAAACAGATAAAATGGCAAAAGTAGGAACATTTTTAAAATAGCTTCTCTAGTCATACAGAATATTGGTCTCCATGTTCTTGCCAAACTTCTCCTTTTCCTCAAGATTCTGACCTTGCCATTCCCCACCTGATCCACTGAGGCTCCCGAATAAGAAAATCACCTGCTATGGCTTCTGGGGCCCTGAATACCTTCCTTGTTAGCTGACATTATTAAGATTCCATGCATACTTTTGGGCTAGCAATTCAGTTTTCTTAGAGGATTCAAATTCCGTCAGCTCACTTCAGATCAACCTGTTCTGGTGAAGCAATTATTAATTCAAAATAAAACAGTGAGGAAAAAATGCTATTTTATATATATATATATATATAAAAGGGCTGCTTTAGAAGCAGTATTATACTTTCCATTTCAGAATGAGCTCTGTTGACTTTATATAAGTTAGTCTAGAAATTCCAGCTATATGGTCTGCTTTTTTTTTTTTTTTGAAATGGAGTCTCACTCTGTCACCCAGCCTGGAGTGCAGTGGCGTGATCTCTGCTCACTGCAACCTCCTTCCCCAGTGTTCAAGCGATTCTCCTGCCTCAGCCCCTCGAGTGGCTGGGATTACAGGCACCTGCCACCGCATCTGGCTAATTTTTGTATTTTTAGTAGAGATGGGGTTTCACTATCTTGACCAGGCTGGTCTTGAACACCTGACTTTGTGATCCACCCGCCTCAGCCTCCCAAAGTGCTGGGATTACCAGCGTGAGTCTGCTTTAGCTTATGTGAAAGGAAAATATCTTGGGCCCTTTCAAGCTGGGAACCACTGGGGCAAATCTGCCTCCCATTCTATTTAAGTCATCCCTTTGCTCACAGAGATAGATGCAAATTCTGATTGCCTTCTTTGGAAAGACCTACCAGAAACTCAAAAGAATGCAGCCTTCAGTCTCTCACCTATATGTGACCTGGAAGCCCCCAGTGGGTGGGCCTTGCTTTGAGCTGTGTCCGTCTTTCTAGATGGAACTAATGTACTTACTTCTTGCATATTGATTGATGTCTCATGTCTCCCTAAAATGTATAAAACCAAGCTGTGGCCTGACCACCTTGAGCACATGTCGTCAGGACTTCCTGAGGCTGTGTCACAGGTACGTCCTCAACCTTGGTAAAATAAACTTTCTAAGTAACTGAGACCTGTCTCAAGTTTTCAGGGTTCACACCTAGTAGTCTCTATGAATCATTTATCCCACTTTCATGTTATTCTGTTGCTATTTAGATATACTTTGATTTTTAAAATTAATCTTTCTATTTTGAGGTAATTATACGTTCACATTAGGTGTAAGAAATAATAAGGAGATCCATATACCCTTTACCCAGTGTCTCCTGATTGTAATATTTTGCAAAACCACAGTACCATATCATAACCAGGATATTAACATTGATTTCATTTACAGAACATTCTTGAAATAACAAAGTTATAGAAACTGAGAACAGACTAGTGATTGCCAGGGGCTAAGAATGGGGTGGAGGCGAGAGGGAAGTGAGTGTGGCTCTGAAAGGGCAACATGATGGGTTCTGTGGTGATAGAACGTTCTGTATCTTGAGTGTATCTCATTTTTTTTTTTTTAATTTTAGCCATTGTTATAGGAGTGTAATGACAAATCATTGTGATTTCAATTTGAATTTCTCTAATGACTAACGAGGATGAATTGTTTTACGTGTGTATTTGTCATCTGAATATCCTCTTCAGTGAAATGTCTTTTCATATCTTTTGCCTATTTTTGAACTGGCTTATTTTTTATTGTTGAGTTTTGAGAATACTTTATATATTCTAGATACTAGTCTTTTGTTGGATAGGCAGTTTGAAATATCTTCTCCTATTCTATACATCCTTTCAGCTTTTTCAAAGCAAAAAGTTTTAATTTTGAAGAAGTTCAACTTATAAAGTTTTGTCTTTTGCAGAGCAAAACGTTTTAATTTTAATGAAGTCCAATTTGTCAAGTTTTCCTCTTATGGATCATGCTTTTGGTGTCAAGTCTAAGAACTTGTTGCCTAGTCATAGAGCCCAAAGATTTTCTCCCATTTTTTCCTCAAAGTTTTATAGTGCTATGTTTTACATTTAAGTCCATGATCCACTTTGAGTTAATTTTCATAAAAGGTATGGTAAAAGGCATGTAGGCATCTTAAATGAAAGTAGTCAGTGAGTAAGTCAAGCCAGTAATCAAGGTCTCCTGGACCCCACCTTTTAGTCTTTTCATGAATCATTTGTATCTCTCTTTACTTATCAGCTTAGTATCTACTTTACAATCTTATCCTTCCTCATTCTCTATCGTGTCTTTACTATGTTATTTAAAAAACAATACTTACTTATTTGTCAATGTTCGATAGTCTGCCACTTTAGTGGACAAATCAACTATTTGGTCCAAAATTTCTGCACATATTGAATAATGCTTTTTATAACGAGCTTGAACTCTTTCCACAGCAATCTGATCATGAAATCTCTTTTCTTTAAGGAACTGTTCTTCAAAATCAATCTTGGCTTGTTTTGCCAAAGCCTAAAAAGGCAAAAACATATTTTTAAGTCACTATAACTGAATCAAATAAAAATAATGTCATCATTTCAATAGCCAAAATGTCTTTCAGTAGAATGAAACCTCTTCTCACACCAGGAAAAAAATTAATCATGAATGAACACTTTTTGCTTAATACATTAATACTGAGTATGATGGCAAAGACAATATTGGAAATATCCCACTCTCAGCTTATCTTATCAACAAAGCATAATACAGTGAGAAGTGATCTAACTGGGGAAAGCCCAATTTGGATTAATGAGGAATTGGATCTTAAGCCTTCAAAAAGAAGTCCTGAGTTCACCGGTTGCAAATAGGGATCAGAGAGAAACAGGCAAGTCCGTGCCAGATCCTAAGCATAGCTGACCCCTCACTCCTACCTCCAGAGTGTCAGTTTGGACACATCTGCTATAGTCATTGCCCTTTGTCTTTCAATGGGAGAGTTCTATAATACTGATTTATACTTAGAAAATATTTTAGAAAGTCCCTGATTATACTGGCTTGAGAATATAAAGTATTTGCCAACATGTGTTAAATGTGTTAATTACAAACCCTCTATGGTTACAGCCTTAATAAGCTGATGGCATTCATTTGTAGGAACATCTATGTATGTAGAAAGCAATGAAACACTTAGCTTGTTATCACCCTCTCCTTAGTGCACTATTATTTTGTTCAGGGAATCTTTTCTTCACACAAGGTACAAAGGTTGAACTCAGTCCAGCCAAGCTGAGGATAACATAATACTTAATTAGTGGGATTCAGATGACCCAATATTGCTTTTCAGATAGCTATGCCAACTTCTTGAGAAATTTAGTTACATGCTAGCCTGCTGTAGGAAAAAGACTTGCCTCCTGTAACAACCCAGTGAGTATCAGACGGAAGTAAACTTGGGCTTTGGAGGAGCTATGGTCGAGTTCAAGCCCTAGATTTTATATAGAATTCAAGCACTAGCTGTGAGATCTTGGGCAAGTCATTAGTCTCCTTATGTCTCCATTTCCTCAAAGTCAGGATATTAAGAGTACTTAGCATACCCAGAAAAATTACCAAACCATCTCATCAAAACAAGTATTTCCTATTATAATACTATTCATAAATGACTAGATGTGTGACAATGGATTGCTGTGTAAGGTCCACCATTTGTTTTGCTATTGCTATTTTATTTTGTGTGCTTCTTTCATTTTTGTTGGGAAAGGGGTTAAGCTGGATGATCACTAAGGTCAATGCTGTACATTTGACAGATTCAGGAATTACACCAGAGTTTGTTATTCTTGTATTATTCTGTATACCCTGTTTTCATGGAGAAAGAGTACAATTTAAGTACAAAGCTTTATGACATGATTCATGAAGTGAAGAATTCAGAGGAAAAATGAATCTAAGAGAGCAGAAATATCCGATGAGAATTTATGGAGAGAGTGACACAAAAATGGATCATGAGGTTGGTTTACTACAGAGTTCTCTGAAACACATGGAAATATTTAGGATGTGAGGAATAAAAACCTTTAAGGGAATGGTAGAATGTTCCTACCAGTAATAGTGTAGCTTTCAACCCTGGTTGCTGCCATTGCCTGTCTGCCCATATCCCTCTCTCTCTTCCTCCCTTCCCTGCTCCCTCCCTCCCTTCCTCTATTCCTCTCCCTCCCTTCATCCAGCTTAGTCTTCCTTCTCCTTTTCTATATCTACCATCAATCCTCTGCCAAAGCCACCACAATTTCCTGTCTCATTACAGCTAAGTGGGTTGCAGCCATAAAAAAAGGAGGAAAAGGAAAAAGGAAGTCTGTGGGAGGTAGTAAATCTCAGTGGTTATGAGCTTGGACTCTAAAATCTGATCAAGCTGGACTTGCTCCCTGCTACACCACTGAGAAGCTGTGTGATTTTAAGCCTTCTAGTCTTCAATTTCCTGATGTGTAAAATGTAAATAAGGATGGTATCCATTTATGGTCATTGCAAGAATTATTTTATACATGCTTGTAACAAACATAGTACAATGCTTGACTCAAAGTAAAGCTAAAAAAAAATTAAGTATTATTGTAATTATTAATAATAATAGTAGTTAGCACAGAAATTTGAAATCAGGAACTGTCTTAATACAGAATACTTTTGCAGTTGCCTCAAAGGAAGAGATTAGCAGATTTAATCTAAAAACAAAACAAAAACCCTCAAAAAATTGAGAGTGAAAGAAAAACACAAAGTTCTTCTCCCTCGTTTTCTCTCTCTCTCTCCTCCTTCCTTCCTCTTTCTCTCTGTCTCTTTCTCTCTTTCTCTCTCTCTCTCTCTCTCTCTTTCCTATCTTTTCCCCCAAGATGGAGTCTTGCTCTGTCATCCAGACCTGGAGTGCAATGGGGTGATCTCAGCTCACTGCAACCTCCGCCTCCTAGGTTCAAGTAATTCTCCTGCCTCAGCCTCCCAAGTAGCTGGGATTACAGGTGTACGCCACCATCCCTGGCTAATTTTTGCATTTTTAGTAGAGATGGGGTTTCAACATGTTGGCCAGGCTGGTCTCGAAGTCTTGACCTCGTGACCCACCTGCCTTGGCCTCCCAAAGTGGTGGGATTACAGATGTGAGCCATCATGCGCAGCCCTTCCTTCCTTCTTTCCTTCCTTCCTTCCTTCCTTCCTTCCTTCCTTCCTTCCTTCCTTCCTTCCTTCCTTCCTTCCTTCCTCCCTTCCTTCCTTCCTTCCTTCCTTCCTCTCTGTTCCTTCCTTTCTCCCTTTCTTTCTTTCTTTTTCTTTCTTTCTTTCTTTTTCTTCCTTCCTTCCTTCCTCCCTCCCTCCCTCCCTTCCTTCCTTCCCTCTCTCCCTCCCTCCCTCCCTCCATCTTTCTTTCTCTCTTTCTCTCTTTCTTTCTTTCTTTCTTTCTTTCTTTCTTTCTTTCTTTCTTTCTTTCTTTCTTTCTTTCTTTCTTTCTCTCTTTCTTTCTTTCTTTCTCTTTCTTTCTTTCTTTCTTTCTTTCTTTCTTTCTTTCTTTCTTTCCCTCCCTCTCTCCCTCCTTCCTTCCTTCCTTCTTTCTTTCTCTCTTTCTTTCTCTTTCTTTCTTTCTTTCTTTCTTTCTTTCTTTCTTTCTTTCTTTCTTTCTTTCTTCTTTCTTTCTTTCTCTTCCTTCCTTTCCTTTCCTTTATTTTCCTTCCTTCCTTCCTTCCTTCTTTTTTTTTCTTTCTTTATTTCATGAGCAAGAGCAAATGTGGTCCTGCCCTCATGGACTTTACATGCCAGTGGGATAGGCAAACAGTCAAAGAGTCACACAAATACATGTATAAGTACACACTATGACAAGTGTCATTAGGGCAAGATCATGGGGTATGAGGCTGTATAACAGGGGCCTGATCTAGACAAGAAGGGGCATATGCATGGAGCTTTGAAAACAAGTATTAATTGGGTGAAGGCACTTGGAAAGAGGGGCAAAGTAGAGGAAATGACTTGTTCAAGGATCTCAGAGCAAACCAATGTGGCCAGAGCCCAGGCAAAGAAGGGGGGCAATGAAGCCTCAGAGGGGATTATATGGGAGACCAACAAAGGCTGGAGCAGCTTCCTCAAAGTTTCCTGTGCCACTGAGGGGACATGTGGGCTGCAGTAGCTGAGGTCTCAATAGGACTGGGCTTGCATCTGATGACCGTAGTGTTTCCAAGATGGCTTGGCCCTTATAACTTGGGGAATTGTACATTGTCTGTGTGCAGAGTTGGGGTGAAAGAGTACAACTTAGGGTTGACTTAAGAAACATATATAATGTTATATTCTTACACTCTCCAGTTTTTGGTCACCAATTCATAACCACTAAAAATGGATGAAGGAAACCACTGCAGTAGTAGTACTGCAGTAGAAACCAGGGATGGTAGTGTAGATATAGAGGAAAATGGACACAATGAAGAGAAATTTAATGCATGAAAACGATAGCACTTAGTGGATGTTTTGGGTATGGAAGAATAAGGGTGAAGCAATTTTAACGTGGACCTTGAGGTTTCAGGCTTGTACAATTCGATAAATAATGATGCCATTTGTTGAGCTATGGAACACTGAAAAAGACTAGTTGCATAGGAAAGGTCATACATTTGGCTTGGAACATGTTGAATTTGAAGTGTCTCTGAGACATACGACCACAGATGTCAAGGAATACTAAAACTATGGCCCTTCATCTCAGAGGACAGAGGCATAACTGTATGGGTCATCTGTCTGTTGCAGTAAATACACCACCATGGTTGTGGATGCAGCTGTCTGAGAAGTAACATAGAAAAGAAAATAAGGCAGCCTAAGATGAAGCTTTGAGGAATCTGTCAATAAATGTTTTGATACAAAAGAACAATGAGCCTGTAAAGACAATGACCCTGCTCCTGAGAAGGAGCAGCCAAAGAAGTAGAAACAAAATCAGTATTTTCCACAGCAATACTTAATAGAAAGTAGCCATGGCATAGCAAATCAATACTATTAAAATAAGTAACACAAATATTATTAATAGTCTGTGAGCATAGTTAAGAAACCTTAAAGACCTTAATAGATTTAAAAGTAATTTTAGAATGTTCCACCTCCTCCCACTCTCAAATAATAATAAAAATGACAAGAACAATAAAATCTAAGGACAAAGCTGGAAGCATCACACTACCTGATTTCAAACTACACTACACTATACAGGGTTACAGTAATCAAAACACAAAAACAGACACATAGACCAATGGAACAGAATAGAGAACCCAGAAATAAGACTACACACCTCCAGTTATCAGATCTTCAACAAACCTTACAAATACAAGCAATGGTGAAAGGATTTCCCATTTGATAGATGGTGCTGGGAAAACTGGCTAGCCCTATGCAGAAGACAGAAACTGGACTCCTTCCTTACACCATATACGATAATTAACTCAAGATGGATTAAAGACTTAAATGTAAAACCCAAAGCCATAAAAACCTGGAAGACAACCTAAGTAATACCATTCAGGACATAAGCATGGGCAAATATTTCATGATGAATATGTCAAAAGCAATTGCAACAAAAGCAAAAATTGACAAATGGGACCTAATTAAGCTAAAGAGCTTCTACACAGCAAAAGAAACTGTTAACAGAGTATACTAACAACCTACAGAATGGGAGAAAATTTTTACAAACTATGCATCTGACAAAGGTCTAATATCCAACATCTGTAAGGAACTTAGACAAATTTACAAGAGAAAAACAAACAACCCCATTAAAAAGTGGGCAAATGACATGAATGGACACTTTGCAAAAGAAGACATACAAGCAGCTAACAAACACGTGAAAAAAAGCTTAACATCACTGACCATTAGATACACGCAAATCAAAACCATAATGAGATACCATCTCATACCAGTCAGAATGACTATTATCAAAAGGTCGAAAAACAACAGATGCTGGTGAGGTTGTAGAGAAAAAGGAACAAGTTTACACTGTAGGTGGAAGAGTAAAATAGTTCAACCATTGTGGAGGACAGTGTGGCAATTCCTCAAAGATCTAGAGGCAGAAATATCATTCAACCCAGCACTCCCATTACTGGGTATATACCCAAAGGAATACAAATCATTCTATTTTAAAGACACATGAATGCCTACATTCATTGCAACACTATTCACAATAGTAAAGACATGGAATCAACCTAAATGCCCATCAATGATAGACTGGATAAAGAAAATGTGGTATATATACACCATGGAATACTATGCAGCCATAAAAAGGAATGAGATTATGTCCTTTGCAGGGACATGGATTGAGCTGGAGGCTATTATCCTCAGCAAACTAATGCAGGAATAGAAAACCAAATACTGCATGTTCTCACTTATAAATGGAAGCTAAATGATGAGAACACATGGACACACAGAGGGGAACAACAACACTGGGACCTTTCAGAGGGTGGTGGGTGGGAGGAAAGAGAGTATCAGGCAAAATAACTAATGGGCACTAGCCTTAATATCTGGGTGATGAAATAATCTGTACAACAAATCCCCATGACTCACATTACCTATGTAACAAACCTGCACTAATAACCCTGAACTTAAAATAAAAGTTAAGCAAGTATATACACACACACACATATGTATATATGTATATATGTATATATACACACATATATATGTATATACGTGTGTATATGTATATATGTATATATACACGTGTGTGTGTGTATGTGTGTATGTATATATATATATAAAACCCTCCTTTATTCACATTAAAAAAGTAGTAGGATGATAATACTCTAGGGAATGAAATGGATTTTGTTTACTTAGTGAATGATAGTGGAAAGATGAGGTGACTGTTAATTTGGCAAACTGAATTAAACATTTATTGATTTATTTATTCAGTTTCTACTTATGCGCCAGCCACTGTTGGTGGAGAGTTGATAAACTCAACATGTACGGATGCAAGTCATAAAATCCAACCATCTCTAAGGGAGAGATGCCAAGGAACTAGATAGCTTCGCTGTTGGAAAAGTAATCATGTGAGAGGAAGAAATACAATTTTTTCAGGTACTTCAGAAACTCACAATTTAGGTCTCTGAGGCTTTAGCAGGCCAAACTGTTCCAGTCCTCTGAAGTTAGTTCAACCCCAGTTTAAGAAAGAATAGATGATCCTTATCACCATGAGACCAGTCCAGCTAAACATACTTTGCTATTTAGCTGAGCTTATGAAATAAACATATTTTTCAAATAGGCACTTAGAAAGATAACACATCATTTCTAATGCAAGTAAATGCCACTCAATCTAGTCAAGTCTATTTTCGTCAAAGAAGAGAGATGAAACAATCATCCAGATAACTCAGCTCTTGAAGACAAAGAAGACATTGAGGTCAGCATTCATTCAGCTCAAATTCATGGGGTATGGCTCCTTCTCCCCATTTCATACCCACCATTTAGGCTATGCCTATTCCACAAAGGCAAAAGCAACACTCTTTTCACTGCAAAATATGCTACTTTCCAACTGATACTTCTAAAAATTGCATAATTTTGGCAAAAGTTACATTGCACCTACATGGGGTATCACAGTGGAAGCTATGAAGCTAGTAAATAAAACACTGCCCTCCCGTTTTCTTTAAGGTTTCTCTTCTGCCCAGTCTGGTTTTGTGAATATTTTATGACAGTAAAGACAGGCTATCTAAAACGCCACTCACATGAGTTCTCTTCAATCAAATGTGGACTAAAGGATTAAATAAATCTGAAACATCCCCAATAGGAAGTAGACAAGAAGTAATCCATATACTCCATTGATAAAATCAATCTATTTTTGTTACTAGAACCTACATATACATAAAGTTTGGGACAAAAATAATCTATTAAATAATTAAAAGATAGGATATTTTGATTTTCAGGGTTGTAAAAGGGCCAAGACACAATGACACCACAGTAGCAAAAAGCACAGCTAGCAGCCCAGATCTGAGTTTCTGTATACAATTCTCAACTACAGTGCACCAGAGTACCCTAGATAAAGCACTTATGCTCATTCTGAGGAAGGAATAGCACAATATGGGCCTGAGGAATCTCTTTTTTCTTTTCCAGAAGGCAAGGAATTTTTGATTAAAGACTGATGATGTCCAGTTGAAAGGAAGCAGTTTAAAAGTTCTCTCACTGCCCGAGGATATTCACCTAGAATAACCAATACCAATGCCTACTCTAGTAAACTTAGTGAATTTTTAAAGAAAAAAAGTAAAGTATCTAAAAAAAAAAGAGTAATGACTCAAGGAATTGAAAGTTAGATTATCACCATTCTTTTTGGCAGCATACTTTATACTTGAAAAAAATAGAGTGACATATTTAAGATATTCCAGGAAACAAAGTGTGAACTAACCATTTTATATACAGTCAACTTACAGTCAAGTTACCAATATATAAGAACTCAGGGAATATGGTTTCCATGACCCCTTCCTGAGAAATCCTGAGAAAGAGTTTCAGACAATCAAAATGACTGGAGAGACATGAACATTAGGGTTGGTGGTGAGCATTAAGTACTTAGCTACTTGTAGAATCAAGGCTAAAAGAAGACAGTATAGTTCTATGTAGTGGCTATATGCCCTATTGATGGAGTTACATAAAAATAAAAATTGGCAGATAATAGGCTGATCATATAAAAAAATCAACTCTTATTAGATGATTCGCAACAAAATATAGCTTTGTTTACCACGACTTGGTAGAAAGGATCAAAAGTAACCTTAGAAAGATTTCTAAGGGAGATAGTATTTACCGCTTCTCGATCAAGAGCATCCTGGAAATCTTTAAGTCGTCTTTCCTCATGTTGTTTTTCTCTGAAAATTCTGTTTTGCCATAAAACTTCCTTTTCATGCCGAACATGCATGAGCTGCACGGCAATCCTGCGCTCCTGCTGGGACTGCCGCATCAGCCGGTTAATCAGCTGTTCCTCCCGATAAGCCTCCTGAAAACACCAGGGGAATTATTTGTTAAAGTGATGTCCAAATTTCCCACTGAGCTATGAAGCCTATAATAAACAATATACAAAAGGTATAATGTTCATCTAAATAATTTCTGTCACTTGATTTAATTTGAACATGGCACAAAAAAAATCAAGTTATGAAATGAGGATTTCCAACAAAAGTTGGTGTTTAGAAACATTATGGTTTTGCAACTCACAATTACTTTAAACAAATTGTTATTCAAAACATTATTCATTATTCATTCAAAACATTATTAAAAATAAATTAGGTGATTTTTTTTTTCAAAGTTTTAAAAACAAGCAAATAGCTAATGGATACTAGGCTTAATATCTGGGTGACAAAATAATCTGTACAACAAATCCCTATAACATGAGTTTACCTGTATAACAAACCTGCACATGTACCCCTGAATTTAAAATAAAAGTTAAAACAAAAGTGCTATGACTCTAAATTTCAAAGCATGTTTTCAGAAGGTTGGGATTATGTTATACGCATTTTAACATAACTACTAGTTGTAAAACAAATACAGGCATTATCAGCTGAAGACTGCAGATTGGATTAGTTCCCACTGAGGACATTGCAATACCATCGGGAGGAAAAGCTATTAATACAAACTGACAGAATGGGAAGCCTGGAGAAGAGGCTGGGGAAAATGACCTACTGTTGATCTTAGAAAATCTGAGTGGTCATCATCTGAAAGAAAAGCTAGATGTATTCTTGGCAGTTTGAGGAGAATAGAAGGGTGACCAGTAAATGAACAGTGGAAAAAAAAAAAACATTAAACTGGGAATCAGAGGATCTGGTCATCATAATAGGCTGGGTGGCCTTGGGCAATTAACTCAGTTTCTTGGGTTTATTTCTCATCAGGTAAAATGATGGGTTTCGATAGAAGATGATATCCAAGGCCTCATCAAGTTCTCTCACTCTTTCGAAACAGAGACATCATGTGGAAAGGGGAGGTATCTGTAGTACTCAATGGGGAAGACAGAAAGATATCTAGAGACTGGAGGAACTTACTCTAGTCTACAACCACTACCTAATATTCCAAAGATGCACGAGCAGCTCTATAGAGGAATAGGGCACTGCAGGAAAGACCTGACAGCTAAGTATTCAAGGGTCTTCTAGTTAAGAAGTGAGGGAAGGGCCTGGCATTCAAATGTCAGTTCCAAAGAAATGGCATAGAAAAGATTCTTAGAAGGCAGAGGTAACTGACTTGGGACAAAACTTAATTGGCCAAGATACTAGCCAAATGACCACGGAACCGGGTGGGAGTCAAACTGTGTTCCCAGTTTGAATACACTTAAATGCCTATGAAGTACTTTAACTCAACAAGTCCAAAACTCAACTCACTAACTCAACTTCAGACCTGGTCATCTCCCCATATTTCCCCATCTCGATTGATGATCCTACAATAATCCACTCTGTGATCTAAGACATTAGGGTCATCCTAAGTTCATTCCTCTCTCATCACTCCTAATACTTAATTGTTCAAAAAGTAGTCTAGCATACCTCCTAGGCATGTTTTTAAACCACCACCCCCCATTCCATTCCATACCCACTGACACCAGCCCTATCTTGAACAACAACAGCCCCTCCCTACCAATCCTTTTCTTACCATCCCCACTCTCAAAATCTATCCCCTAAAAAGTCAAATTGATTTTTATAACTTTAAATCTCATCATTTAATTCACATAATTCCACGTATTTATGAATCAGTAGGCAAGATATCAACTTGAGCACAGGTCTCTGGTTCTCTCTTCACCAGCCAAACTGAAACAGGAATACCTAAATTCCAGGGAGAAACTGGAACAACTCAAAAGCTAGGGAAGATATTTTGAGGCATTTCTGATAGATTAAGTACAAATGGCACCAGAAGAAAACATTCAGGGCTGACGTGGGATATATGTTACACTTGTGAAAAGCAGCAGGTAACTGAAGGAAGTAGAAGAATTCCTAGCCCTGACATACACCATTTTTCCTTTGGAGGAGAGGATAATGGATGGAAAAACCAGCCATTGTACACATAAGAATGTCCCATTCCACCACTGTGGACCAGCATCTCTTGTGTCAGCTGCACAGGAGCCTGGGCTCACTACATTTCATAGGAAGGAGGTGGTAGGAATAGAGGGAATGCAGCATATGCATCAGGCCTGGTTCTAGGAATAGCAGCTTCCCCACACACAGAAAAGAGGCAGCACAAGATGAGGTTCCTGTGATGGAAATATATAGAGCCCTGACTCTTTTTTAGGTCCCTTAGGTTGCTGGATTTCCAAACTGATAAATATACCTCCAAGTCTAGTTTTGAAAATTCAGCGTTAATAGCATCCTAGTGGAAAGTGAGGAAATCCAGAAAGAATTCATCTACTCCATTTTCCAGGCAAACACCAGGCCTAGATTACAAGCAGGAAAATGATAAGAAAAAACCTTGCAGCCAACACACAAGTGCTTTGGAACATACACTGAAGTGTGTCCAAAATGTCACTGCTACATGATGACACTTGAAATGGGTAGTTATTTTTTATTTTATTTTATTTTTCTGAGACGGAGTCTCGCTCTGTCACCCAGGCTGGAGTGCAGTGGCCGGATCTCGGCTCACTGCAAGCTCCGCCTCCCAGGTTTATGCCATTCTCCTGCCTCAGCCTCCTGAGTAGCTGGGACTACAGGCACCCACCACCTCGCCCGGCTAGTTTTTTGTATTTTTTTTTTTTTTTAGTGGAGACGGGGTTTCACCGTGTTAGCCAGGATGGTCTCGATCTCCTGACTTCGTGATCCGCCCATCTCGGCCTTGGTAGTTGTTTTAAAATAAACTTTTCGATTATCTAGTTTTCATAATTTGAAATTCTTCCAATGAAAAGGAGATAATCAAACTGATTGAATAAAGATATAATTTGAAGAAATCTGAATATGAAGAAATAACTTTCTAGCACAAAGAGATGTCCAGAGCTATTTTTTTGAACTTTCACTAAGAAAGAGTGGAATCCATGAATAAATTTCACTTCTTCATATTTGTGTGAAGCCTTTATTTCCTTTCAGTGAACAAGCAGACCAGACGTGGGCAGGTGAATAAAAGCATCTTCAAATGGTCTTTGTAGACATGCAGATTTGTCTTATTTACATTCACAACTGAAATCGCCGTCCACCCCAAGTTTGTTCCTCTCACCATCTTCCATATCTCAGCAAATTACACGTCCAGCCATCCAGGTGCACAACCTAGAAATCCAGCTTTTCATCCCACTTCTTCACTTTCCCATGTCTAATGAATCATTAAGTCCTATTGATTTTACCTCCAAAATAGCTCTTAAAGCTACTTCTCTCAATCCCTATTGCCACTACACTGCATTTAAACTGGGATAATCTCTTGCCTGAATTACAGCAACAACGGACTTGGATTGCCCTTCTGTAATCTATTCTCCAAACTAAAGCCAGAGTGATCTTTTGAAAGGCAAGTTGGACCTGGTCACTCTTATTCCACTTTGCATTCAAACAAAAAATCACAAAATCTCCTATTTCATTCTGTGTATCTTACAAGGCTCATCATAATTTGGCCTATAGTGACTCCTCCCAGATGATATGACTTTCCGTTAGCTAAAAGCACTGAGCTTTCCATGTGGTATTCTCTTGTCTGGAAACACTCACCTTCCACCATTTCAGCCTCTCTTGGAAACTGCCTCTCACCCCAACCCCACCACGACCACCCCACCTTCAATTAGCTAACTCCTGACTCTTTATCCATGCTTCTGCTATTATCCTCCAGACACTGTCTCCTGAAGCAAGCCAGGTGGACTTCTCTAAGTATCACTCCCCCAATCCCCCTTTCACCTTCACAGCACTTTCACACTCCAATGTTCTTGCTGTTTGCAGAAAGCTCTGGGAGACAAGTATCTTGTTATTCTTGCTCTCTGATATATCTGTGGGCCTATCACAAGTACTCAAAGCATAGAAGTTCAATAAATATGTGTTCAATATAAGAAATGATCAGTGATTCTCAAGCTGTAGTGGAGTCAGGATCACGTAGAGAGCTTGTTAAAACAGATCACTGGGCCCCACCTCCAGAGTTTCAGGTCTGATCTGGGGTGGGGCCCAATAATCTCTATTCCTAAAAGTCCCAAGCAATACTGGTGCTGCTGGTCCAGGAACTATGCTTTAAGAACCACTGGAAGAGAATGGTGAACAAAAGGAGAGGACGAACAACTTTTCCATATTGTTTTCATTAAACCCTTCCCTTTTTCCTCTAAAAGTAACAATAGAGTACACATGGCAGACATAGATTTTGGGTTCCTTTTAATGTATTCTTTATTATGGTAAAATATACGTAACATAAAATTTACCATTTTAAAGTATACATTTGTCTTAATTACATTCATAATGTTGTACAACTATCACCAGATTTTAGATTCATCAGTAAATAGCTGTTTTTTTCTAGTATATTTTTTCTAGTATATTATGATATGACATTTGATGCAGAGTAGCAGATAATACATATATAAACTACATATTATGTGTATAGAAGACTATATTTTGTAGAATTCCCAGCACTATTATTTAACCTTCATCTAAATATCTTACCTCTTGTGCTTCGTGGGCTATTAATTGGTCCATTAACAATTTCCGCCGTCTTTTCTCCCTTTGCTCTCGTGCAAAAGCATCTTCTTTGAGGCGCTTCTGGATTTTTTTAATGTACTCATCATCCGAGTAAGTATTTAACAAATCGGTGGTTGTCTGGCCCGCTGTATCTAAAGAAGTCTTGGATGCACTAAGAATAATAGTTTTTATTTTAGATTTTTTAAAAATAATGTGATCCCATGCCACTATCTGTGACTATGGAGAAAGACCTCAGGAGAAGGATCCCTTGAGTTCACTGTTAATTTATTAATACAAGCATTGAAGAAAATATTCAAAATCAGTGAGTTCACTGTTAATTTATTAATATAAGCATTGAAGAAAATATTCAAAATCAGTGTGATACCAGTAGCTTAGCAACAGATCCCATTTGCTTCACCCCATTTCTAAATTCTCTTTGAGGTCCTTAGCATAGCCTTCTTTCAAGGCCCATCAGCTTTTTGTTCTTTCACCTTTTTTTTTTTTTTTTTTTTTTTGAGATAAAGTTTCGCTCTTGTTGTCCAGGCTGGAGTATAATGGCACATCTTGGCCCACTGCAACCTCTGCCTCCTGGGTTCAAGCGATTCTCCTGCCTCAGCCTCCTGAGTAGCTGGGATTACAGGCGTGCACCATCATGCTGGGCTAATTTTGTATTTTTAGTAGAGACAGGGTTTCACCATGTTGGGGAGGCTGGTCTCAAACTCCTGACCTCATGTGATCAGCCCTCCTTGGCCTCCCAAAGTGCTGGCATTACAGGCGTGAGGCATCGTGCCCAGCCTTACTTTTTATGATTTTCATTCTACCCAGAGATTCTGGATTTCTTTTCCTTTGTTCCTGCTGGCTCTGGGTCTCTGACCTCCCCTGTTTTGAATCAACAAGAGGCAGACTATTGATAACCCAAGTGTCAGGGAAGGCACAGCTCGCAACAGCAGACCAGGCACACTAAAGCCAGGTCACTAGAGAGTACTTCTATGTACAAATGTTTCCATCTACTACACTCTTCCATCACCTATGAAAATGCAAATTACTCTATCCACTCCCAGATGAACTTCTGACTGCTTAGAACAGTGGCTGAACTCTTATCGAAAACACAGCAGTTGAAAGTTGGCTTGCTTACCATGCCACACATGTAAGCACAGGTCTGACTGGCTTCTTGCCCATGTCCTAGAGACTCAAGTAAGAAGACTCAACTCAGAGCTCTTGTCCTATCTCATGTCCAAAATGTAAAGGATCAGGAAGAACCCAGTGGTCTTCGCAACAGAAAGTTAAGCACATTCAATTTAGTGAGTCAAATGGTGGCTTAGTACAGAATTCATAGATTCATTCCAAATTTATCATTAAAAGATACATTTTTATGTATATAAAGATCAAATAATCATCGATTCTCACCTGCATCTCTTCAAAAAGTAAACAGAATAATACAATAGTGCAAGGTATACCATAATGTTACTTGCCTAGAAATAATGAATTTTTATATTATGTATAATCATTGTTTTTGTTATAAGTAATTAATATATTTGGTTTACAATATTACTTATAATCTTATTCAAAAAATAAGGACACATTATTAAAGTGTGTAGAGATTTGTCATCAATTCTTATATAGACACAAGTGCTCTGGTAAAACAAAGTTAACTCATGTTTGATGTTTAATGATGTAATACCTGCATATTTATAATATAGACCACATTGTAATATAGGTCATAATTTGGAGGTTTGCTGCTCCCAGCTGATCTCCTAGTGAATAAGAGAAGTATCCTATTTTTCTTCTGTCTGTACTTGTGCCTAGCATGCCTGGCAAGAAGTTGAAGTCTGCTAAATTTCAAATACTGTGCTAAAAAGCACCATTCATGCATAAAAATCAAACTAAAGTTCCGATCATTTTATCAGCAGGGGCTCATCCTTTGATTTTATTCTGTCACTGAGAAGAGCTGAGCACACATTATGTAGGTAGCAAGCACTCAGTAAGGCCAAAGACAGAGTTTAACCCTATTTATTAAGATTTAGTATTTAATTGTGTAGCGTAACACTTTTAGATCTTTCATCAAAAATCTTATTATAGTTGTACTTAAGTGTGTTGTGCAAAAAGCTCCTGCCCTGGATTGAGCATGGGTTAACAGCTCTCTCAACACAATATTTATGCTGTCAATAACATATTTAACAAATTGCTTCTCCTTTATCAATTAGTCAACTCATCCATCTGTTGTCTTACTCCAATAAAGGTGAAAAAAGCTACGCATTATGTACTTGAATAAATATTCATTTTACTAGATGTAAGTTTCTTGAGGGCAGTGATTATATTTTCTTTTTATCTGTTTGCTTGCCAGACCTTCATCTAATGTAATAATTGTATGTGTATAACCTATTAGTAGCAGAAACCTTGGTCAAATTTGTATTTCTTAAAAAGTAGTTGCTGGGAAAAGCCTCTGATAAATCTATTAATCCAAATACCAAATTACAGCAGCTAATAACCCCAGCTAAAGAAACAAATAGCAGACAGTATTTATTATTCATATAAAAAATGAAAAAATGGAGGAACATTGTTACATGGGGAAAAAACAGTCACGAGGGCTCTTGCATTGCTGACATGAGACATCATTTCATTCTTCCACAAAAGAAAAACAGTGGACTTTGAGGTGGCATCCTGAGAAACTGTTCAGGAGCAGGCTATGAAAGAGGCAGCTGCAGAAAGTGCTCCTGCGGTTCAAGCTGGGAGATTTTATTGCCTTCTGGCGTCAAGTTAGTGTGAAGCTTCTCAATGTGCCCAGAACACACTTGATTCTAAGCTAAGATTCAGCATGAACTATAAAAGTATTGAATAATGAAATGGCTTAAGAAGGGTCCTATATCATAACCATAGCCTCTGTTTTCTTGAAACGTTTGCTCTAGGCCAACGCTTCCCAGCATATTTCTTTTTAAGTCCAAAAGAGAAAAGGAACTTTGTGCAACACACTGGAAAGGATTTAGATTCTCAGGTGAAGCTGTTCACAGCCAGAGGTAACTGGCCCAGGGATTTCAGCTGCCCCAGGCCTTCTCCTCCTACTGTAAGTAAGGTGTCAATATCTCAGATGCCCTCTGCTGGAAATCTCTGGCAGGACCAAGTGGAGGCTTCTGTGAAGAAGGGACCTGACACTACTATTCCCCTCCCTTTTCTCTCCAAATAGAGCCCCAACTTTATGCAGGGAAACAGTGTGTCCAGTTAAAGACTACATTTCCCAGCTTCCCACTCTGCCAGGTGTGACCATGTGACTGAATGCTTTCCAATAAGATATAAGCAGAAATGTTATATGGGACTTCTGGGAAGGTTTTTGAAAGAAGCTATTTCAGATAGGAGATAACTACTTTTTTTGTCTGTCTTCCTTCCTGATATCTGGAACATGGGCCAAGTGGCCGGAGTCCCAGCAACCAACTTGTATCATGAATGTAACCTTGAGGATGAAAACCACACAACAGGACAGTGAGGCAAAAGTGAAGAGAGGAGGAGCCTCAGTCCTTGATAACCTTGGAGCTACAGCATACGCTATGGGCTGCTTACCTTCTGATTTCTATTACATGAGAGACAAGCAGATTTCCCTCTAATTTCATTCACTGTTGTTTTGGGGTTTCTGAAACTAACTGATAGAGACCTAGGGTGTGGTTGGGTTGGCAAAGGCAATAGGGAGCAGGTAAATGTTTGCAGCTGTAATGCACAGGGATGATCTTTAAGACATTTAATAACTGACATGGCAAGGACACTAACCAATAGATATAGATACTGGTGCAGGGCCTGGGAGACAGTGCTGTGTTTCATCTTAACTCTGGTTGCTAAACTGTGTGGAAACTGATGGGTCCCAGGAAAGGGGCAGGCCAGGGAGCTACAGAAGGTAGCATTCATCAAGTAGCAAAGTATTCAGTAGTTTAAGATGGTCTTTTTGGTGGACACCATCTGTTTATCACCACAGAGCCTGTGGCTAGAGAGGTGGGTGAAATAATTAGAAGAAATTGGTGCTTTCATGGGCCAAGGTCAGGGTAGGTGTGTACTAGGGTTCAAGTGGTGGCTGCATGGATAAGGAGACATGGATTATGTTGCTTTTATGGGTCAGGAGCAACACTGATAAATGGGAGTGGGAATCAGAATAGGGCATCAGGAGTTTCCGCAGAGAGTAGGAGGAAAGGTGATGTACATAAGTATTCTCCATTTTGCTTGATTTTCTTTCTTACATCTGACTTCATCATTTCTTCCTTATGGCTCTGATTGTCCTTGTTCCTCCTCATTTGACTGTCTCTCCCTTCCTTCAGAAAATTTTAATATAAAAATGAAGTATGTAATTTTTTTCTGCTTTTCTTTAGAATTAGTACCTTCTTTAACAGAGATTTATCTCATATTTCATAAGATGTAAATGCATAGAGTTTGGATTGTTTCCATTTAAAAATGTAAAAAAACCCAAGCTGTTCCTACATATGTCATCTCTAATGAATTACTTACTGTGAATCAATGACCTCCCATAGAAAACAAAGTGTGAAGGAGCTTTATCTTTAGGTAAATGAAGCCAATTAATGAGGAACTTTGTTCAATGAACCCACCAAAGTGACAGTCTTAGTGACATTTGTTCAATGAACTCATTCACTCAACTTCCTACTGCTGGTGTCTATGCTAACTGCTGAGAGTCTAATAAAAGATTTACTGTGACAAACTTAAATTAGTGGTACCTTGAAACAATTTTAGTGAATGTTTAAAAAATATGTGTGAACTTAGAATAATAAACATAGCACAGAAAAATAAATCAACTTTACATTTCATAATAGTCACTTTCTCTAGATGTTTATAAAAGTTGCTAACAAACAATCTGAACTTTAGCTCATTTATCTTCCCTAATATACTCTCTGAATCAACATTCTTCAGAGTGAAAAGATCCTGGAATAGCTCTTCCAGATAAACTATTTCTAAATATTCAAAAGCTAAGTGTAGAACATAATGCAGTTTTGTGATTATTAAAATAGCTCACATCTCACCTTTCTTTTGCTTGGAGATCCTTCTTTATTAATGCTTCGAACTTCTTAATTTCATTGGCCACATCCTTTAAAGAAAATTCATTATCAGTTCTCTGCATCTAAAAACCATTGAAACATCTTCATTTACCATATTCATTCAAGTTTATAAAATGACATGTACTACTAATTCAAGGTAATTAGGATATGAAAAGCTGCATTCTAAAATTTTTTTTATAATTTTGATTTGTTGCTTTTAGACTGGGATAACTATACCTAAAAGAATGTGAAAATTGCCTCCCCTGAATCATTTACTTCATGATTTTGACAGGGCACCAAAGGGCATTTCATTAGAATACAGATTGTCAAAGAGTCAGGACATACATTTTTGGATACAAATACTTCTTTTTCTTTCTTTCTTTCTTTTTTTCTTTTTTTTTTTTTTTTTTGAGCCTCACTTTTTTTTTTTTAATTTTTATTTTTTGAGACTCACAGAGTGAGTCTCACTCTGTTGCCCAGGTTAGAATGCAGTGGCGCGATCTCGGCTCAAGGCAACTTCCACCTCCCGGGTTCAAGTGATTCTTCTGCCTCAGCCTTCCAAGTAGCTGGGATCACAGGCATGCGCCACCACACCCGGCTAACTTTTGTATTTTTAACATAGACGGGGTTTCACCATGTTGACAAGGGTGGTCTCAAACTCCTGACCTCATGCGATCCTCCCGCGGCCTCCCAAAGTCAAATATTTCTTTAAAAATTGTTGTCTCGGGTGTTTTAAACAATATTAAACAATATTAAATATTTTGTAATATTTAAATATTTACACTATTAATTTGTTATCTGAAGTTTAACTTTAGCTCACCTTTGTGTTTTACAAACATTTTTAAAAAAACTTTAATCAGGCCAGGTGCAGTGGCTCACACCTGTAATCCCAATACTCTGGGAGGCCGAGGTCAGCGGTTTGCTTGAGCCCAGGAGTTCGAGACCAGCCTTGCGTACCTATGGTCCCAGCTACTCAGGAGGCTGAGGCGGGAGGATCACTTGAGCCTGGGAGGTTGAGGCTGCAATGATCCATGATTTTACCACTGCACTCCAGCCTGGGCAACAGAGTAAGACCGTGTCAAAAAAGAAAAAAAAAAAAAAAAAAAAAAAACTTTATTCAACTCAGGGACATACGAGAGAGAGATACGGAAATGGAATCAGATAAAAGCCTCTGTAGGTGGTAATTTTACAATCCAGTACAGAATATTTTGTTAATATTTAAAAAACAAAAAAATGTGAACTAATGTAAAATTCAATGGATATAGGAATCAGAGAGATCTGTCAATCTCTGCTTTACTACCACTGGGTAAAACATGTCAACTGCCTGGGTCTCAGTTTCCTCATCTACAAAATCGGAAAAATAATACCCTACGTAGAGAGTTATTTACAAATTACAGATAATGTGAAGTGTCCAATCCACAGCTTGATATACAGCACATGTTCAATAAATGGTAGCTATTAATCATCTTTATAGGTCACATGAGAGAATATGAATCATCATTGTAGCAGTATGCAGTGTGAATTGCAGGAATTTGTATCAAACTGAACTGTAACATTGTTCTCCTGGGAAATATAATCAGATTGCATCTTACTGAAATGATTGACAGTTGGTGTGGTCTAGTAAAATGTCACTGGTATAGGTATCTTAAATTTAAATATACTGATAGCAATAAGTCACTTACCATTCCTGGGATTTATAGAAAAATAGTGTGGTATGATGAGGAGGAATTGAGTAAAAGTATATAGTAGGAATGGCATATGTATGCTATGTATACCTTGACTGGCCCCTGCTGTACCCATGGTAGTTATGACCTGCTATGGTTTGTATGATTGTCCCTGAAACCACATGTGAAATCTGATCCCAGTGTTGAAGGTGGAACCTAATGGGAGGTGTCTGGTTCATGGTGGTGGATCCCTCATGAATAGACTGATGCCCTCCCTGTGGGTAAGTGAGTTCTTACTCTGTTAGTTCTCATGAGAGCTATTTGTTAAAAAGAGCCTGGCACCTCCTCTCTCACTCTCTTTTTCCCTCATGAATAGATTGATTCCCTCCCTAGGGGTGGGTTCTCACTCTGTTAGTTCCCATGAAAGCTGGTTGTTAAAAAGAACCTGGCACTTTCTCTCTCCCTCTCTCCCTCCCTACCCACTCTCTCTCACTTTCTCTCTCTCCATGTAATGTCTGCACATGCTGGCTCCACTTCCCCTCCCCCTTCTCCTTACTAAGGCCCTCACCAGATGCCCAGTCTTGAATCTTCCAACCTTCAGAACCATAAGCGACATAAACCTCTTTTTCTTTATAAATTACCCAGCCTCAGGTATTCTTTTATAGCAACACAAATGGATAAGACATGACCCGTTACAACAGCACCCATTCTGACCTACTTTGTTATTGACCACAGAATCTTTTTCAACACAGGAGTCCAGACTGCCATTTAATAGGAGTTTGCCATTGCTGGCCTAAAGCTATATTCTTTGTTCTGAACAAGTAACAATATAAAATGAGTTGAATATGCATATAGTAGAGGAATTCTGAATGAGAAAGGACAAAGTCAGAGATAATTTGGAAAGCAAGTGTGAAGTTTTGGAAGGTCTCTCTATATGTTTCAAGGGGAGATTATTCTTTAGTTAAGACAAACACAGCACACTATTAAAGGATTATCACTTACCTCTGCCTCTTTTTTCTTTTTCATCATTTTTTGGGCCTCGAGTGCTTTCAAAGTACGATTTGATGCAGGTTTAGGAATCTGTATAATAGCTGCTTGGATTTTGGCCATTATTTCATTTTGTCGTCTTCTGTTTAAGTATTGCTGAATATCCCATATACATTAGTTTAGTGATTCAGAGTAACAGAATAGGCAATATAATACACTCATAGGTACAAATATATAAAAATTATCTATTGAAATTTTCAGAACCCAGCAATTAGCCAAGGGACTAGGTGTCACAATTGTGTAATGTTAAGAAGCACGTGTCATTATGACTTACTCTGAAAAGTATGATGTTAAAACACAATTCTGGAATCTGAAAATTGTATCTATCAAATGTCTGTATTTTCATTCTGTGTGCTGATACTAAAAGGACAATAAAGATGTCCCAAATCTAAATAAGAGTATAATTCTTTCCCAATCCTACTGTCATGACCTTACCAAGCATGGGAAGAAAAAAATTCTATCTCTGAAGATGGTCCAATTAGAAAATTCTATCTAGGAGACAGTTTCTAGGTGGGCTCCTGGGAAACCCAATAAAAATGACAAACTTCCCCAAAACCCAGTCACACTTAAACAATGAGTTCAGGGGCAACCTCAAACATTGAATTAACACTAAATTATGTGATATAATTATTGGATCATCTCTTCTGTATGTAGGCAGTAGTTATTTTAAGAAGAATATAAGTAGGAGAATGTAACTGAAAAGAAAAAGTGACTGAAAATCAGATAAAGTATTTTAAATGATTTAAGAGGTAATATGTGAAACTAATCATGACTTTACTACTAATACATTATATTAGAACTAATATGATCATTAGTTCCCATGTCCTACGATAAAAAATTTCAATTTACCATTAAAAAGGCCTAAATAATAGACAATTTTCATTTCATTTTCTAAAATATGAATATTTATTTAATTGCAATATGTGTATCTTTTTTTCTTAAAACCAGGAAGACACAGGGTCTCCCTTTTGCCTTATTTGTTCCCTATGATCATTTTGAACATAATTTATTTCAGAATATTTAATGGTATTATATTTCCTTTTTCTCAACTTTCTTGGAGACCGTCTGCATTAGGCTTGGCACTAATGGACAGGCTGATTCCACATAAATTAGAGTCACTGCAGTTGGCCTCAACTTAAACACTACTTTAAGAGTGCGTTCTCTCTTTATCATGTAACACCAAAGGGAAATATAATCCTTTATTTACCCTCTGGCAAGTCATAGAATTACATGACTGCTTTACATTGTATTATATATAAATTGTACTCCAGTTAGTCCACTCTTCTTCTTGAAGCTACAAAAACATCCAATTCTGAACTCTGAGGCAGGTAGAAATAAGCATCCCTGTTTTTATAGTTGGGGAAATTGAAGCTGAGAGTTGTTTAGAGGCTGACTCAATGTTAACTAGCTTGCAAGTGATCTTCCAGTTTGTTTGTCATCTTTTCATTCTTCCCTACAAAGAGCTGACTATGTTCAGAATAGAATTGCTTATCATTCCAAATAAATCCATGAATTTAAAAAGTGATTTTACAGGGCAATGGGAAGAACTACATAATTCTTTTGCCTGTAGTTTACACATTCCATATACCCAGTCACCTGAAATACTCTTAAAAATCTTTAATGATTCCATGTACCATTATTCTCTCATCTACAAAGGCACAGAAGATCATTAAAGAGTTTTAAAGAAATTTGAGAAGGAGCAGAGAGTTAGTCAAAGCAAGAAGCAAGGGCCAGAAATAAGTTAAGAGTTGTTCAGGTTAAAAAGGTACGCAAGTTGAAAAGGTAAGCAAGCAAAGGATTACCTCACATTTCCAAGAACAGAGAAATAGGGCAGGACTAAAGGTTGCAAAAGAGGAGAAAGCGAGGGGACAATGTCTGATCTATCTCCCTCAGTGGTGACAATGGCAAGTGCCTTTGACCAATGGGGTAGCTAGTAGCAACCCTCCATCCCTAAAGCAGCTGAAACAATGATTTCTACCAGTGAAGGTAATGCAGTTATCTTGCCACTCCACAGGATGGCAGTTCTTGTTCTCAGTCACAAGTAGAGGGGACAGTCAGCAAGAGTCAGGATGGAGAAAAGGAGCAGGGGAGAGATAGAAAGGGTGAGAGTAGGGCAGGACAAAGTCATGCATCAGGAAAGTGCAACTTGTGCTCCACTACTGCTTATGCAATGTGTACTATAGGCATAAATCACAAACTGTATACTATGCACTAATGAATTTCTGAAAAAATAGTTCTATAGAACCTTTTTTATATCAAAAAATCTTTGCTCTTCTTTGAGTTTTTGAAATCTTTCAAGTTTCTCAAAATGCGAATGGGCAAGATCTTCTTTCACGTGTTTATATTTTTCTTGAAACCTGTATGTAATCCGCATCAGATTGAAATCAGTTTGACGTGGGATCATGTGTCTAAGTCTCTAAATGAAAAAAGCATTTCAAAAGATTTTGTTATTAGAGAATAAAAAGCACATGTTCATTATAAGCACAAATAAAATTTGTCTTCAAAACGAAATTCTTTAAATTACTATTGTTGATAGTTAAGCTAAATCCAAGCCCGTTCCAATTACTCATATTTTTAATTGATGTAAGAGCAATTACAAAAACATTATCCTTTGTGTTCCTTCTTACAAAATAGCCTCGTATATACTTTTATAGTTAAACTTTTTACACTGAGTTTAATTTTCAATAAGTGGTATTTATATTCTTGGAAATATATTTTTGCAAAAATAATTTCATTAAACCAATTTTAACATGTAAGAGATAATATAAGAAGCTCGATTCTTCCCATGCTTAGCCACTGCTTAGTAAAAAGTGAAGAAACGTGAAAACTTCCTAGGTTTGTGTTTCAGCTTTCCCACTTACTAGCTGCATAAAATTGGGCAAGTTACCTAATCCATCTGTGCCTTAGTTTCATCCTCTGTAAAATGGGATTAATGAAAGTACCTATCTTTTATGGCTGTTGTGAAGATCAAGTAAAATAATATTCACAAAGCACCTGAAACAGGGCTTGGCACATCACTAGGCATGCCGTTCAATAAATTTCAACCTTATTAATATTACCTGCATCTCTTCTCATCCAGTATCAAAGAAGATGGCATTTCTACTTCTTTCCTACGATAGATATCACCTCTTCCACATGAACCATTGATTGTATATTCCTCTTTCCGTCCCCAGAGGGCCTCTTTCCATCTGGTCCTCGTACCATTTTCATCTCTCCTGCCACTGACTCTTTTTCTCAATTGATAAGTGGCCCCAGTCTCTAGGTCCATAAAACAAGCAATCTCATACTTCACTTGAGCTTTTCTTTCCTACTGTTCTCTTCTTTACCTCCACATTTCTTGAAAGAATAATCTATGCTACCCTCTTCCTCATCTCCAAAGTCCTTCTCAACTCACTGCAATCCATATCACTCTAATGAAACATTTTTCTCTCCCTAATATGTAAGCTCTAAGAGGGTTGGGGCTTTTCCTGTGTGTTTCTTGTGCAAGTGCTTGACAAAAAGTAGGAGCCCAATAAATATCTGTTCAGTGAATGAATTATTGACTCTGGAAGTTCACCCATGACCAACATCAAATGAGCTAATAGGCTCTTGTTTGTCTTCATCTACACAGCTCTTATAGCACTTGCCACTGTTGACCGCTTTACATTTTATTATATATAAACTCCACTCCAGTTAGTCCACTCTTCTTCTTGAAGCTACAAAAATGTCCAATTCTGAACTCTGAGGCAGGTAGAAATAAGCATCCTGTTTTTATAGTTGGGGAAATTGAAGCTAAGAGTTGTTTAGAGGCTCGCTCAATGTTAACCAGCTTGCAAGTGAAGGAGGCTGAATGCAATATTAAATTATTCATATTAAGCCTAATCTAATTTCTAGCTCTCAAGGAGTGCTGAGTCCATTCTGCTACTAGACTTATAATGATATCCATGAAGAATGGACAAATATAAACATGGAGATGGCCCTCATATCTATTATGTCATTGCTGCTTCAAAAATTAAATTTAAAAATATAATTCTATCCATTGATATTTACTATTTTGCATGAGTGCAGCACTCATGATTGTTCCAGAGGCCTGTAAAAGTTAACACACTTCATTTGCCATAGGAAATGCATAAGAATGGGAGAGAATTGTCAACTAAAAAGTCATATCAATTAGTCAATAACACATTTAATGAGTATTTACAACGTTTGAAGCATTGTACTAGACATATTCATCAAGTCTGATACACTAAAAATCTGGTAAGGTCATATGACAAATAAATAATGAATACTTAGCCAACAATATCAGTATCAGGAGGGTAAAACCAAGAGAGTGAGAATTACTTACAATCTAGAGTTCCAAAGGAAGAAACCATGTGTACTGGGCTGCACAGTACATGAGGAACAGTTTGGGGAAGAGGAGAGATGAGAAGGGTGAGTTTGGGTGTGAGGGAAGGAAAAGCAGGAATAGACAGTCATATTTAAGGACAGACTGTCAATTAACATAGAAGAAAGAAATACCATACTGAGGACTAGAAAAAAGTAAAAATAGGTTTCTGAGCAGAAGAATCCAATAAAAGTAAAATTTAGGGAAGATTCATTTAGCAGTTGATTGACTTATCCGGGAGATTGAGAGACATTTTAGCAGGTTGTTGCAGTAGCTGATAAGAAGATCTGGGTAGATATGATGGGGTAGAAACAGCAAGAGAGGAGCAGGCACAAAAAGTATTAGGCCTATAGTCCTAGCTACTCGGGAGGCTCAGGCAGGAGGACTGCTTGAGCTCAGGAGTTCAAGACCAGCATGGGCAAAAAAGCAAGGCCCTGTCTCTCTAAAACAACAACAACAACAAAAAGTACTGGAAATTAGGAAAAGAGTTTGATAAGCTATTGCCAGTATGGATAGGATAGAGAGAGACATCAAAAATGGCTAAATAAATTCAAAATATTAATATAAAATAAAACCCAAGTATGGCCAGTAACATATGTAAGGGATATATATGCCTAATGAGGTTTCTTTGAGAAATCAATATCATTGTCATTTCTCTTTATCAAATTTTACATTGTGACATGCTTATTATGCTTTTTTATGTACCTACCTCTCGAAAAGTTTCACTTTTCATGTGTTGAAGTCTTAAATTTGTCAGAGGTTGCATGGTTTGCATCTCCACTCCAGTCAGTCCACTTTTCTTCTTTTTCTGAAGAGCAATGTACAATTGATATAACAGCTTTGTTGCCACCCCAGGCTTTTCTGTGATGATGCCATGGGCCACATTCTGATCAAACTGCACACCCAGAAGGTGAAGTGTTGGCTCCAAGCGAGAAAAATTATTAAGTTTGGCACTTGAAACCCTGGACAGTAAAATATTTTACATAATTAGACATTAGCATTAAATTAAAGACAACAAACATCAGAAATATTATTATCCAGTATTTTGAATTATTTCATGTTCTTTTAGCTGTATCATTCCTCTGTAAAACCACTCTAATGCAAATACATTGAGATTTTTTATTGACCATGCCTACCTGAACTCCATGCATTCATTTCTCTTAAATGACTACACTAAAATTTTCTGCCCTAAATTGACAGTAGAATTTCTTCAGAAGTGAATACAGAATTCACAACACCTAAACCTGATATATTGTTCCTAGTATACTATTTCTCAAGAGATTGCATCCGGTAGTGGTTCTAAATCTTTTGTTTTTGAATCACAGATACCTTTGAAAATCTGACGCTATGGAACCTTTTTTACAGAAAAGAAAACATACATTTATATATATAGACAAAGCGTGTATAACATCTTATAGCATGTTTTTGAGCCTCTTACAATCTAACCTAAAAGCACCCATCCTCTAAAAGGATGTGGAGCTGAGGAAATATAAGAGTGATTTCTAAATATGAATGAGGAGCCAGCACCACAAGATGGACAATGTCAACAAAAATACTGATGCAATATCTTGAATTCATGTTCTGGTCATGTGGTGTAACTTACTGTCCTGTTTCCTCTGTGTATTAATAACTCTTTTAACAGAAATATTTAGCAGCATATATTTAGTATATTATGCTGCATCAATCAAACTTCAAATAAAATATTTTAAATTAATAAAAGAGAAACAGGCCTCGGAGGAGACAAGAAGAGATAATGCATGCTACAAGAAAACCTCAGCATGAGACTAAATATACTTTTTTAAAGGTCTTCTCAGGTCCAGTTTTACAATCCGTTTCTCCACAAATCACGATACAGTTGGAGATACAACATTTGTCTATAATGACTCAGGTAAAGTAGACTATATTTTGAGGAATATGATTGTGAAAGAAGATAGTCAAATCAATGACATGTGCTTCTATTCTCTAGAAAGGCATCTATCACCCCTTTTGATCTTCCATCATAGTCATCCTTTCACGCCCTTCCCATCCTAGGAGTCCTGTGTGCTTTGCTCACTACACATAATTGGAAAGATGTGAACTGAGAGCCATCGGTCAGAGCTTTGGTCTGGGTTATAACCTTGGGCTACAGATTTTAGGGGCATGCTAATTCAGGAGGGAGAGTCCAAAAGCAAACATTACCCATTTCCAAATTTTGTCAAAGCTTAGCCCTGCACTCAAGAAAAAGAAGAGGTTTCTCTTTCTCTCACTTGTATCATGTGGCTCCCAGAATGCAGTTAACAAGCCTGTAAATGTTATAGTTCAGTTACCTACTAGGGTTTAAATGTATTTTACAAACTGGCCAAAGTGCACAGGTCTAATAATACTTCTCTCTGGAAACTTATTTCTAATCAATCAAATTTGGGGAACAGAACTTGTGTGTAAATTGGTGGAAGCCTACTCTTGTTAAAGCATGGGTAGAATCAGAATGGCAGGATAATCAACAGTTGTTTTTTGAGCACGGAAAAACCGCTGGGACATCTTTGCTCTGGAGATAGAGCATATGAGGTAAACGATGACCTCTGAGGGAATTAAGAAATGTGTGTTAGGAAAAACTTTTCCCTCTCTAATAGCAATCCTTACTTGCTAAGAGATCTTGCCATCTGGTGAGGGAATACATCCTCTTACAAGGTAAGTAGTAGCTGCCCTCCCAGAAATTGTCTTGACTATTTACTTTAAAAAAAACAAATCTTCTCAAGTTTCACTATTTGTGAAGGAATAAAAATATTCAAAATCAGGGAATTCTTTCAGAGTTAGATGAGTATTCTTAGAATTAAATTATTTCCAAGATGAATAATTTTAAGTTATTTACAAAATATATTTCCAGTTTACATTTTAAACTAAAGAAACTAAAAGTGTTAGATAATATCCCCAAATCTTAGGCTATGACAAAAAAGGGATTGTTTTCCCGACCAAATATACCATTACAAAGGTCATACTCATAAGATGTACTGATCCTTGTCTTATTTAAAAGACCATCTGCCCTGGGGAAAAAAATGGGTTGTTCCAAGAATTGAAGATGGATGATATTTGGTTCTCAATACAAGTAGGACCCTCTTCCCACATTAAGGAATGCAGTGACTCTTGGTGAGAGAGAGTTAGTCCTTTGTAGTATATGACAAGCAGGGCTGTTACAAAGGACACACACCTGTCCAAAGGTGGAACAAGAGTATGAAATCTACCCTCTGTTCAGATTGCTAAGCCTTGTTCCTGGCATGAGACTGCTTCATCCAAAATGTGGCTCCTTTTTCCTTGTAAAAAGGCCTTTCTGTTCACCAAAGCCTGCATTTTTACAGTCATTTCCAGCCAGATGGGGACCCTTTTTCCATTTCACAAAAAGCCCTCTGTGGTCCTGCCAACAACAGCCACTTTGGTACACCTGAAACACTGCATCTGCGATCTGGTCAGGATGGTCCTTTAACTTTTCCATGGTTAAGCAGATATCCTCTCTGATATCTCTGATTTTTTCATTGGAAACAATATTACGAGCCTGCTATGGACCAGGACAATGCTTGGAGCACAAAGAATAAACACACTCTGCAACTTTCAGGATCTTTGCAGTCTAGTTGAGGGGTAAACATTCATTTATCATTCATCAAACATTGTTTGCTCTCCTTCATGTGGCAGGCACTCTGATAAGAACTGATATATAAATAAATAATTATAACTTGATAACGATAATGTAATAAGGAAAGGGATGTCCAAAGTTTTGTTAGAACAAAGAGAAAAGGGGGACTACATCTACTAAGAAAGTAAAAGAAGAGTTTAGAGAAGGAATAGATTTTTAGCTGGCACTTCAGAATAAACACAAGTTTCTCATGGTAGAACTGAAAAAATAACATTAATCTGCAAAGGTGCAAGGCATAACAAAAACATATGATGTGTGTGTGGACCAGAGAAGCTTAGGTTAGGATTCTAGGTTAATGGGAAATGTGGCTGGAAAGGTGAATGAAGGTCACACTGAGAAGCACCTTATAAAGCCATGAACTTGAGAGCGATAGAGACCTGAACACTCAAATTTCTTAAGCTGATGGGGATATCACACCTAGAGATATGAGTGTAGAGTTTTAGCTTCATGTTGGGAAGTCTAAACAAGGTCTCTATCTGTAGAATTTACTAGGAAATGTAGGCATTCATTAATTTAAAAAAACATTGACTGAAAGTTAAATATGTACCAGGATTCTGTTAAGCCCTAAAGATATAAAGAAAAATAACCTAACACCCCTAACTTCATGGTGTTTTGTGCAATGTGAAAGAAACACAGATGAAGAAACTGACAGCAAAGTGATCAGTGTTATAAAAATTAAATGTGTAGGTTGAGTTTCTAACTTTCATAAAAGGATAGACAGCAACAACAACAAAAGGATTGGACATCTGGTTATGTGCAAGTCATAACACATCAATCTATACATGTTAAGAACTCCTGAAAAATCACAAAAAAAGAAAAGGAGGGCATAGACACTGACCTACCTACCCTGGCATTCTTATACCTTGGAGGCTAATCCAGCTTCTATTGGCAGCAGCAAAGCTAGGAACAGAGGGAGCGAAGAGCTGAGAGGTGAGGCAGAGTGGGGAGCCGGGGCTAACAAAGAATTTATATGTCATGCCCTTGAGGAAGAGATGTGTAATATGAGATGTAGGTATGGGTTAGGATGTTACCCTGTACACCAGAAGGTCAAGAAATTGGATGGGATTAGCAAAACAGGGTTTATTTGGTATGCTAGTATAGTTCTAATCTATGGCTTCTTTTGTGTCATACAGTTACTATATGTACAACTAGGATAATCTAGATTATGAAAGAATAATTCCTCTAGCATGAAAATATCAGAGATTCTTTTGCTCAGAAGTCTTATAACACAGGTGTAGCTTCATAAAGGCCTATCATTTCAGACAAACAAAAATAAGAAGCACTTGAGCAGGAAGTATCAGGTTAAAATATTATGGATTTGAAGTAGATCTTCATAAATGGCAGAGCGAGAACCTCCAAAAATCTGGTCCTCCTTAAAGACAACAATAAAACTGACAAAAAATTGTAAAAATCAACTTTTTCATAACTCTGGTAATGAGCTAAAGGCTTGCAACAACTCAAGGAGCATTTATTTAAGAAAAGTTCCTTAATAGTGGTAAGGACAGAGAGCTTTTTGTCATTTTAGCTTGCTCCATGTCTATACCCCTCTCCCTAGCTCCATGGCGGCTGTGAAAACCAGCAGCAGACTTACAACCATGGCAGCTATAAAAACCAGCAGTTTAGCAGTCATCAAAGCAGCAGACAGATTTGAAGTGCCTCCGAAGTCCTGTCTTCAGAGTGTTGCTTTTTTTTTTTTTTTTTTTTGAGACAGTCTTACTCTGTCACCCAGGCTGGAGTGCAACAGCATAATCTTAGCTCATTGCAACCTCCATCTCCCAGGTTCAAGAGATTCTCCTGCCTCAGCCTCCCGAATAGCTGGGATTAAAGGTGCCCACCACCACGCCCAGCTAATTTTTTGGTATTTTTAGCAGAGACAGGGTTTCACCATGTTGGCCAGGCTGGTCTCAAACTCCTGACCTCAGGTGATCCACCCGCCTTGGCCTCCCAAAGTGTTAGGATTACAGGCATGAGCCACCACACCTGGTCCAGAGTGTTGCTATTTAACTATTTAACCCAGTAGTGTTGTGAAAATCCCCATTTTCACACCTTGTCAATATTTGACCTAACAGAGCTTACTCACTGAAAAAAGTCCTATCCCAAGGGTGTTAGGAAAAAACAATCATAGCAATTGTTTATAATCACAGTTACTTGAGACAGTAAAACCAACTGGAACAAAGAGGAGCCTGGCCAAAAACTTAAAAGGAAGACCTATGAATGAGATGTCTGTTAGGGACTCTGAGGCCATATGCATGTGTAGGAATGTATGGATGCCTAGGAAAGACATGAGGAGGTCCAAATCTCTCACCTTTGGCTGACTTTGAGATGTTGCACAAGCAGGAAGTAAAGGCTAAGGGAAAGTTGTAAACTGTCAGAGCATTGAAAACATGCCATAAGCCACTCATAGAGTTTCTTAGCAAAGGAAAATGTATTGGTCCAAGGTGTTAAAAGATATCTCTGTTCAATTGCTGACCACTAAGCAAATCAACTAAAGACTTCAGGTGCAGTATACAAGAGGGAATATAGACTTCACAGAATTAGTCCAGGAGAGTTACTAAACAAACAAACAAACAAACAAACAAACAAACAAACAAAAAGCAGAAGCAGCAGCAACAACAACAAACTCTGGGAATATGTAATAGTCTGAATTGACACATTATATTATTTTAAATGTCCAATTTTCAAAAATTATGAGACACACAAAGAAGCAAGAAAGTATGACCTATAAACAAGGAAAAAAAAAGGTGAATAGAAACTCTGTGGGGAAGTCTTGGACAAAGACCTGCAATGACCTATTATAAATATGTTAAAGAAAGGAAAATAAACTATGTTTATAAACCCTCTTCCTGTTTAGAAAAAAAAAGTGCAGCTCACTGCCAGTGCTCATTTAATTTTACATAAACACATTCTATGAGGCTGAAGCAAATCTCACTAATTTTCAATGTGAAAATAAAATATAAAGACTGTTCTTGGAATTATTTCTAAACAGAACAAACACCAGAATCATCAGAATCATGTATTTTGGAAACATTGGATTCACCAAATAAATATTTGGCCAACAACTGTTGGAGAACGATGTTAACATTATACATAGGAATGCTATGTTTTCTAGGATTTGATATTTTTGGTGATCGATAAATACTACATTTTGTAAATAGAAATACTACTGCTAAAAATAGAATCCTGTAAATAGAATGATGCCTTTTGTTTCCAAAGTCAAAACACTAGAGCAATGCAAAAACAATAATAAAAGCAAGATATTTCATGGTAAAGTTATCTCAGGGTAAATGCTTCACCTGCAAGCACTGCCAGCTAGTGCTCTCAGGGTAAATGGGAAAATGGTTAAAGTTCAAATAAAGTATGAGAACACTGTTTCAACAAAAAGAGAGCATCAATAAAGAAACAGAAATTATAAAATTAGGAACACAGTGAAATTTTGAAGTTGAGAAGTACAACTGAAATAAAAACATTCACAATAATAGTTCAACAGCAAACTAGAGTTGGCAGAGGAAAGAATCCGAGATCTGAGAACCCAAAGATAGGTCAACTAAAACTATTCAGGAAAGGAAAAAAAAAAGCATGAAGAAAAATGACCAGAACCTCAAAACACATACATCCACTCTAATCATGAGAAACACATCAGAGAAATTCCACCTGAGGGAAAATCACTTCACTAGTATGCTTCAAAACTGTCAAGATCATCGAAAATAAGAAAAGTCTGTCTGAGAAAGTATCACATTCAAGAAGAGCCTAAGCACATATGATATGATATGCTGGATGGGATCCTGGAACAAGAAAGACATTAGGTAAAAAATTACAAAAAAAAATCTAAATGGCATATAGATTTTATTTGATAATAATATACAAATATTGGCTCATTAATTGTAACAAATGTACCACACCAATGTAAGATGCTAGCAATATGTACAAATAGATATGTACAATACAGGAAATCTCTGTATTATGTCAATAATTTTTCTGTAAATCTAAAACTGTTCTGTAACAAAAAGTTTATTTAATAATGAACAAAGTCTCAGAGACCTACAGGACATCACCAAGTATACCAATATACACATAATTGGTGAATGATATGGGAGAGAGAAAGAAAGGGGACAAAAATAATCTTTGGAGAAATAGTGGCCAAAATTTCACAAATGTGATGAAAGATACGGATCCACACATCCAAGAAGCTTAATGAACTGCAGTACGTTAGTCACAAAGATGTCTACACCTAGACATATTATAGTCAAACTGTTGAAAGACAAAGACAGAGAGAATCTTAAAAGCATTAAGAGAAAAATAAGTCATCAAATACAAGAGTTTCTCTATAAAATAAACAGCTGACTTATCAGAAATTAGGGAGGCCAGAAGGCAGCTGGATGACATGGTCACAGTGCTGAAAAAGAAAAACTGCAAATCAAGAATTCTATGACTGGTAAAAATATGTATCAAAACTGAAGGATAAACAAAAACTAAGATAACTCATTGTTAACATACCTGCCCTATAAGAAATACTAAAGAGAATCTTCAAGTCCTAAATGAAAGGACAATATACAGTAACTCAAATCACATGAATAAATTTTAAAGCACGTCAGTAGAAGTAACTACATAGAGTAACATAAAAAATAGTTTAAATATATTTTTGTTTGTAACTATTTTCCTCTCCTTATCTGATTTAAAAGTTAAGTGCATACAGCAATAATTATAAAACTGACTTGATGGATTTAAGATGTAATTTGTAGGACAACAATAGCATAAAAAAAGGAGGAGACAATTGAGCTACACTGGAGCAAATTTTTTTTCTATACTAATGAAATTAAAGTAGTATTAATCTGAATAGTTTGATTTAAATTAAAATATTAATTGTAATCTTCATGAAAACCACTCAGAAAATGACTCAAAAAATACAGTAAAGGAAACAATAAGGGAATTAAAATGGTATTAGAAAATATCTAACACAAAAGAAGGCAGTAGTAGAGCAGTGAAAAAGACATAAAACATATACACAACAAATATCAAAATTGCACACTCAAATCTTCCTT
The DNA here is from genome assembly GCF_003255815.1 of Theropithecus gelada. Lineage (NCBI taxonomy): Eukaryota > Metazoa > Chordata > Mammalia > Primates > Cercopithecidae > Theropithecus > Theropithecus gelada. The sequence goes on along the minus strand of NC_037673.1, from coordinate 35,196,465 downwards.
CATAATTATATTGTAAATAAATGGATTAAATAACTACAATTACAAACAGGGAATTGGCAGAACAGATATACAATCCAATCATATGCTTTCTACAAGAAAATACACTTTAGATTCAAATACACAAATTTATTGAAAGTAAAAGGATGGAAAAACATGTATCAAGCAAATAATAACCAAAACAGGACTAGAGTGACTATAGTATCAGGCAAAATTGACTTTAAGAAAAAAAAAAGTACTAGTTGATACTAAGAATATTTTATATTGTTAAAAAGGTCAGTCCCTCAAGAAGACATAACAATTATAAACATATATGCATCTAACAATGGAGTCACAAAATACATGGGGCAAAAACTGAAAGAATTAGAGGGAGAAATAGACAATTCAACAAGAACAATTTGAGACTTTGGCTCCAACTTTCAATAGTGGATACAGCAACCAGGCAGAAGAGCAGTAAGGAAATGTAAGACCTGGATAACACTATAAACCAACTGGACCTCACAGATATCTGTAAACACACTCTATTGAACAATAATAGAATATACATTCTCTTCAAGTACATACGAAACATTTTCAAAAGGAGAATATATGTTAGACCATTTTTAAAAACAGCTTCAATAAGTGTTGCAGCTCTTTTAGAATTTGTCTAGCTGGTTTTATAGGTTTTACCAGAAACCTTTCACCAAAAAAAAAATTTCATTAAGTTTAAAGAGATTGAAATAACTGTGTTGTCCAATGACATTGTAATTAAATTAGAAATAAGTAACACAGCAAATTAGGAAAATTCAAAAGTATGTGGAAATTAAATGACATCCTCCTAAATAATAAAGAATCAAAGAAGAAATCACAAGGGAAATTAGAATATTATTTGAGATAAATAAAGATGCAAAATGACATACCAAAACTTACCTGATACAGCTAAATCAGTGCTTACAGGGAAATTTATAGCCATCAATGCAAATGTTAAAAAAGAAAATCTAAAATAAAAAAGTTAACCATCCATAACAAGAAACTACAAAAAGAAAACTAAATCCAAAACAAGCAGAAGTCCAGAAATGACAATAAGAACAGAAATAATAAAGCAGTTGATATGGTTAAGCTTTGTGTCCCCACCCAAATCTCATCTTGAACCGTAATCCCCACAATTCCTACATGTCTAAGGAGATACCTGGTGGGAGGTATAGGATTGGATCATGGAGGCAGCTTCCCCCATGCTGGTCCTGTGATAGTGAGTTAGTTCTCATGAGATCTGAGAGTTTTATGAGGGGCCCTTCCCACTTTGCTACTCACTCTTCTCTCTCCTGCTGCCTTGTGAAGAAGGATGTGTTTGCTTCCTCTTCTGCCATGACTGTAAGTTTCCTGAGGCCTCCCCAGCAATGTGGAAGTATAAGTCAATTAAACCTTTTTCCTTTATAAATTACCCAGTCTCAGGTATATATTTATAGCAGTGTGAAAATGGACTAATACAGTAACTTGGTACCGCAGAGAGTGGGATACTACTAGAAAGATAACGGAAAATGTGGAAGCAACTTTGTACCTGGGTAACAGGCAAAGGTTGGAACAGTTTGGAGGGCTCAGAAGAAAACAGGAAAATGTTGAAAAGTTTGGAACTTCTTAGAGACTTGTTGAATGGCTTTGACCAAAATGCTGACAGTGATATGGACAATGAAGTCCAGGTTGAGGTGGTTTCACATAAGATAGTATAGTATTTGTATATAATCTATATACATCCTTCTGTATATTTTCAATCATCTCTAGATTGCTTATAATATCTAATACAACGCCTGCGTATTACTTCATTCTTGTGGATTCAATGTAGTACTCAGTTTGTGACAAATACAAGTTTTTCTCTTTGGAACTCTGTTACTTTTTTTTCCCAAATATTTTTGAATTGCAAGTGGTTGAATTCATGGATGTGGAAATCATGGATACAGAGGGCCAACTATATTTGAGTTGTTTCTACTTTTTGGCTATTAGGAATAATCTGCTATGAACATTGTGTTATCACGTGGATAGGTTTTCATTTCTCTTGGGTGTATACCTACAAGTGGAATTGTTGGGTATGACAGTCTATGTTTACCTTTTGAGGCACAACTAAACAGTTTTTTTAAGTGCCTGAATTAAATTTGCACTAACATTATATGAGGGTTTTGATTTCTCTATGTCCTTATCATCACTTGTTATTGTCTATCTTTCTGCCTATAGCCATCCTAGTGGGTGTGAAGTGGTATCTCGTGATCTTGATTTGCATTTTCCTAAACACGAGTTGATATGGTTTGGCTCTCTGTCCTGACCCAAATCTCAACTTGTAGCTCCCATAATTCTCACATGTTGTGGGAGGAACCCAGTGGGAGATGACTGAATCATAGGGGTGGGTCTTTCCCATGCTGTTCTCATGATAGTGAATGTGTCTCACAAGGTCTGATGGTTTTAAAAACAAGAGCTTCTCTGCACAACCTCTCTCTTTGCCTGCTGCCATCGATGTAAGATGTGGCTTGCCCCTCCTTGCCTTCCACCATGATTGTGAGGCCTCCCCATCCATGTGGAACTACAAGTCCAATAAACAACTCTCTTTTGTAAATTGCCCAGTCTTGGGTGTGTCTTTATCAGCAGTGTGAAAATGGAATAATACACTAATGATGTTGAGCATCTATTCGTCTCCTTATTAGTTGTGTGTTAGCTTCTTTGGTGAAATGTCTATTCAGATCCTTTGCCTATTGTTAAATTGGATTGCCTTTTTATTATTGAGTTGTAAGTGTTACTTATATATTCTAATAGCCACATGGAGATGAGGAACTTATTGGGAACTGAAATAAAGGTGATTTTGCTATACTTTAGCAAAGAGACTGGTGGCATTTTACTCCTGCCTTAAAGATCTGTGGAACTTTGAACCTAAGAGAGATGATTTAGGATTTCTGGTGGAAGAAATTTCTAAGCAGCAAAGCATTCAAGAAGTTTGCTGCAGGCATGGAGCCCTCATGGAGAACTTCTGCTAGGGCAGTGTAGATGGGAAATGTGGGGTCAGAGCCCCCAAACACAGTCTCTAGTGGGGCACCACCTAGTGGAGCTATGAGAAGAGAGCAACTGTCCTCCAGAAACCAGAATGGTAGATCCACCGACAGCTTGCACCATGCACCTGGAAAATCCACATACACTCAACACCAGCCTGTGAATGCAGCCAGGAGAGGGGCTGTACCCTGAAAGTCACAGGGGCAGAGATTTCCAATGCCATAGGAGCTCACTTCTTGCATCAATGTGCCCTGGATGTGAGATATGGAGTCAAAGGAGATGATTGTGGAACTTTAAACTTTAATGGCTGCCCTATTGGGTTTTGATATCTGTAGAGGGTCCAGGAACCAATACCCCAAGAATACCAAAGGAGGATTGTATCCATCAATTGATAAATAGATAAACAAAATATGGTATGGTGTATCCATATAATAGAAATTATTCAGAAAATAAATATAAATGAAGAAATACTGATACTTGCTAACATGGGTGAACCTTGAAAACGTTATCCTAAGTGAAGAAGCCAGTCACAAAATGTCACAAATTGTGTGATTCCATTGATATAAAATGTGTAGAATAGGCAAATCCATAGAGACAGAAAAGTAGATTAGTAGGTGCCAGAGGCTGGATGTTTAGATGGTGGTGATGGTTGTGAAGATACTAAATATGTGAATATATTAGGTGAATTGTGGTACATAAATTATATTTCAATATAGCCACTAAAAACAAAAAACATTGTGAATTTTTTATTAGTAGTTAAGTTCTATTTTATAGTTTTAAACCACAAATAACAATACTAATTGTCTACCCAAAGCACTATATGTTGTTTCACTTCTTCTCTTAAAAGAAGGAACAATCAATTAACAAAACAGGAAGAAATCTGGTGTAAAATAAGTCCCCTTTAGAGATGAGGTCTTGCTGCAACCACATAACAGTCTCTCCTTTGTACTCTTGAGAAAATAAAAAATGTATGTGCCAGGAAGGAACAATTTCCATATTAATGGTTCTGCTTGGGTGTTTGAGGTTTGGAAGGGATCTTATGATTAATGATTCTTTGAAGTTAACTTTGGATTTTCCAAATGCCAAAGAAATTAGCTTTTCTTGAAACTGAAGAGTAGGCCAGGAGTGGAGGTGCACGCATGTAATCCCAACACTTTGGAAGGTTGAAGCAGGAGGATCACTTGAGCCCAGGGGTTCAAGACCAGCCTGGGCAACATGGCAAAACCCCGTCTATACCAAAAATACAAAAATTAGCCAGGCGTGGTGGCATGCACCTGTAGTTCCACCTATTTGGGAAGCTGAGGCAAGAGGATTGCTTGATCCCAGGAGTTCAAGGTTGCAGTGAGGTATGATCACGCTACTGCGCTCCAGTCTCGGTAACAGAACAAGACCTTGTCACAAAACAAATCAATAACAACAACAACAAAGAATAATCTCACTAACCTGCTGTCCAAAAATTCTGAAAAATCATCCTGAAGTTCAAACTTGTATAGAACTTCTCCAAGTAGAAAGCCACTGGAAAATGCCTTTGCAAATGACTTGGGACCTGAGTTTCAAAACATTGAGATAAAAACCATGAATACAATGTTGCTCATAGAGCTAATGATCCCTTTAAATATACATACACTAAAAACTACACAATATAACTGGAACTCAAAATGCTATGAATATATTTCTAGAAACGTCTTTTAATAACCAAAGGAAAAGGTTGACATTTAACATAGATATTTTACAAAGATCCCCAAATAAATATAAATCAATAATTGATGAAATACAAATTTTTGAAGGAAGAGAAAGACAATGGATAAAATTTTTTAAAAAAATGCTACCAAAAAAATTTGTAAATAACATTAGATTTAAAACCAGCCTTAAAGATATTTTATAAAATTATACTCTAATACTTTAGTTGGATAACCCATGCAATCTAGGAGGATAGCATATTTTGGCCAAGTGAGATGCAAGCTAACTTCTTTTAAACGAAGACTTCATTTTAACCTGTAAAACAATGGAAAGTTTACTAAAGCCATTTGCACGTTCTTAAAACCTCCTGAGCATAATCAAACTTCTCCTTCATGGTTCAGAGGGGACACTATGGCCCAGTTATTGTCCCATGCAATTATGGAGAGAGAGCCCAGGGAAAACTGACTTTGGAGCCAGAGACATCTGTCTTGGAATCTTGGCTCTGCCTCTTACTAGCTGTGTGACATTGGGCAAGCTGCTTCGTCTTCCTGAGTTTCAGCCTCATGTCTAGAATAGAGATAATCATATCTATATCTGATCTCAGAGAGCTGTTTAATATTAATAGCTCTCTTATGCAGTAATGTTTGAGAATTGCTGGGTACCATGCCTGCCACAGAGTAGGCACATAATGATAAGTGCAGAATTTTTTTCTTTGTTTTTTTTGATGGAGTCTCACTGTTGCCCAGGCTGGAGTGCAGTGGCATGATCTACAACCTCTGCCTCCCAGGTTCAAGTGATTCTCCTGACTCAGCCTCCCGAGGAGCTGGGACTACAGGCGTGTGCCACCACACCCGGCTAATTTGTGTATTTTTAGTAGAGAGGGGGGTTTCACCATGTTGCCCAGGTTGGTGTCGATCTTTTGACTTCAAGATCTACCCGACTCAGCCTCCCAAAGTGCTGGGATTACAGGCATGAGCCACCACGCCCAGCCGAGAAAAAATATTTTTTTAAAGTGTTCAATAGAATTTGCTTTAAAAAAAAAATGTTCTTAGTTTTGAGTTACTTGTATTTTTCTTATAAAGTAAAATATATAGAGTTACATGGTATTTAAGGATTATATATAAAATAAATTATATTATCATAGGCCAAAGCCATCATCTCTCAAATCACTTCAAAATCCTCCACAAACATTCAACATGCTTCCATCAGGGTCCTTTAGTTAGCATCGGTTGAAATATTATATGTCATTCAGTATCACAAATTCATTTTTACCAGATTCTTCTATTTTACCTGTCTGACTAATAATGAGGTGGCTAGTTGACCGTGAAGAAATAACATTCCTTCATGATTTGTAGACGTGACGCTTGGTTGTGTAGTTGCAGGAAGGTGAGCTAAATTGCTCCATAACAGCCACTACACAGTCCACACTCCAAAGATTACACCATATTATGATACTTTTTTGCATATCTGATGCCAGACCACAGTTTTCCCTAAGACTTTCTTAAGATCTGTTCTCAAAATCCTTTAGACTCAGAGGAATACCCCAATCCTTAAGTTGAGTCAATACAATAATAAAAGTAGTTTAAAAAGATGTCAATGATTCCCATTGATTCTATTTATTCAGGGTGAGTTCTTGAACTGTCTAGAATTAGAATCTATTAATTATGGTTACATAATTTTTATTTGCAATAGAAAAAATAAAAGGTAAAAAACATTAAGGGGAAACAGTGCTTTTGTCTATGGATCACTTTAGCAATAGGTAAAAAGAAATGAAACTTTTATAAGCTCTAGGAAAATGAAAGCTTCCAATCACATAAACTTGTGTTCAGCTATAGTTCAGGTGAGAACAGACACATTCCATCTATTCTTAAAGTCCACAGTCTGGCACCTATTAGTGGAGTTTGGCAAGCTTTTCCACAAACAGACCAGTTTTATCATCATTTTAAAACTATTTAGGGCAGAATGATCTCACTCTAAACCCATGATACATTCTTTCAGAGTTGATGGTTTGATGCCCTTCCTATCAGTCATATCTGTCCTTCCAAAGCTATGTCTTAATGTGAAACACTGAAGCAATTCTTGAGAAAATATAGTTAGAGAACCGTATGTCCCAAAGCTTCCAGCAGGAGAATTTGAAATCCATGGCATACCTGAGCTTTATAACTCAGCTAGATCTACTGTACCGCCTGGAACACCTTACAGCACAAGTTAAGCTTGAGCTTCATAACCTAGGCAATGATGTTTTCTGACTTTAATGCGACACCACTTGAATATCATAATGCCTTGTGATGCTACTAAAATGAGGATTGGCTTGATCTTATACCAAATGTCATCTGTTATTCAGCAAGTGTCTTCTGGCTTCATACCTCAGTAGTCTTTAAAGCAACTGAAATCCAAAGGGTTCCTTCTGCTCCAATGGGCCAAAGTGTGCCACCTCCTGCTGTGTCACTGCAGCTTTCTCCTTCCCTCACAGACTCCAAAGCTCTCGTTGCCACCACGATCCTCAATGTGCCACCCAGGGTGCTCTAGCTGTGTCTTTCACCTCTTCTCTCTGTTGCTTCCTTCTTTCTGCCTCTTCCCTTCTCTCCTCCCTAACCTATCCCTATACTTCCCTTAGTTTTCTAAAGAGCCACTGGACCTAAAACCATTATTCATCTATGGATGTACCTGTGTCTTTCTCTTCCTATGCTATCAGGCTCTTGTCCCAGTTTTTGGCTTATTGCTTTCTGTTCAAGAGCTGTTGCTATGTTACCTTCAGGTAATCTCTTTTCCTTCCTGCATCCCTCTGGGGTTTGCACTGTGCCTGTTGTTCACGTTGACTGAATGCTGAAAGTCTAGCCCAGGAATAACTGGGGAATACTAAATCCCTTTCCTTCATCTTCAATTTGGCTGACAAATGGTCTGTAGCAAACCATTTTCTACAAAAAGGTAGCCAGAAAAATAAAATCATTACCCATTTCCTTTGAAATGGCATGACATATTAATAAGGCAATTACGATATGGATAAAATAGAAGTGTTTATAGTATAAAGGTTAAAGAAGGATAGTAAACACTTATGTACTTCACTATCAGAGTAGTTTACAACAAATAAGCAAGTACCAAAATATCTGTCTGAAGTTTTTTATGCATAAGACACTTCAGATTTCCCATGTGCCACATTAGCAGAAACTAGAACAATGAATGAAGAATATAGAAAATGAGAAAAGCAACAAAGGGGAAACTTGGAGAAAAAAATTAAAGAAAAAGAAAAAAGAACACGTATAAGAAATTAGACGAGGAAAGAAAAAGCTGAAGAAAAAGTGTATACACTGGGACTAATAGATTAAAACATATAAGAAGACAGGGCCGGACCCGGTGGCTCATGCCTGTAATCCCAGCACTTTAGGCTGAGGCGGGCGGATCACGAGGTCAGAAGTTCGACACCAGCCTGGCCAATATGGTAAAACCCTGTCTCTACTAAAAATACAAAAAGTAGTTGGGCATGGTGGCATGTGCCTGTAGCCCCAGCTACTCAGGAGGCTGAGGCAGGGGAATTGCTTGAACCCGGGAGGCGGAGGTTGCAGTAGGCCAAGATTGCGCCACTGCACTCCAGCCTGGTGACAGAGCAAGACTCCATGTCAAAAAATAAAAGAAGACAGATAAGAAGCCACAGAGAGACAGAGTAAGAGACAAAGGTGATAGGGAGAGAGAGAAACAGTGAGGAAAAAAGAAAAGGAAAGAAAACGCTTATTTTTTTTTTCTGTTTGGTTTGTCATGTTCTTCTTCCCACAAATGTCACTGAATACTATGACTAATTTCAGGATGCCCACCTCTATAAAGTAATTTGCACTAACAATTGAAATTTTGTATGGGGAAAAAGAGGTAGGTTGACTCCAGAACAAGCAACAATGAAAGAATATGATAAGTAAATAAACCGTGGGAGCCCAGTGACAATCTTCATCCTAAACCCAAAATTACTTACATCTGGGATTAAAATTATTTAGCAGCAACTCAACCCCGCCTCTAATCTTCCAAGCCACATGCCTGGTCCCCATCACTAAAGTTTCCTTTTCTAATAAATCTTTGATGCAGGCCTCGGTGATGGGTCTATGTTAGGCTGGGACAGCAGGTGAAATGATCTATGTGCCTTTCCATCAAAATGGCCCTTAGCCAGCAGGAGGAAGCACAGAAAGCCATCCACATTCCACATGGTGATAAGGAGAACACAGGTTCTGGAGAAAGATTCTCTGTTAGACTCGTGGCTCATTTACAAGCTGCTTCACCTTGGACAACTATGTAGCCACAGTTTCTCATCTGTAAAAATGAGAGAGTGATGGGCTCTACCTTATAAGAGTAGTTTTGAGAATTAAATCTTGTATGTAAAATGCTTAGCACACTGCCTGGTCCACAGTGAAAGTTCAGTGATTATTTTTATTGTTATTATTACTGTCTTCTAATTTAAGAAAACAGGTCATATTAATTACACAAACTGTGAATAACAGATCCTTAATGATTACAGTACAAACATGCTTGTTTAAAACACAATTCAGTACTCAGAAAGCAAATATTTGGCAATTCCTGGCATTCATATACAGGTCCACTCTTTAGGCCAGATAGGCTATAACTCCCCCACTGGTCTGGGGAAGCACCTGTACTTAAACACAGTCTATTGATACAGCAAAATATTTAAATAGTCACATCCAGTGAAATAAATAAGGACTAAACAGCCTCATGGCATTTCTGGTCAGGTTTTGCTGCCAAATGAGTAATGTACAAAGTTGCAGTTTTCAGAGGTTTTTGGATTTTAGAATTTTTGAGGTAAGGGACTGCAGACCCATACCATTTTACACTCTGTGGCCTTTACTCCTCCTTTACTAGAGTAGGAAAGATCTAGCCTGCACTATCAACTACATTTAAAAAGCCAAGCAAATTTACTCTCATTTGAGATCAAACAAACAAACAAACAAAAAACCCTGCTGAAGGCTTGGAACTGGCATGGTCCTACCAGGCTGTGGTGTTCCTAGAAACTGGCTGGGTGCCCACAGCTAGGCCTTGGCATTCTCCCGCTGAACATAACCAATTTCACAGCACACCAACATCAGACTCTGTGACACTGATGGAGCAAAACAAAAACAAAATCCCTCTGTAATCATGTCTGAGCTCAGACCAAAACAAAAATATTGTCCAAAACACAAAAATAACCAAGTATGTCCCTATTCCGGCCAATAAGAATGATTGCTGCTTCTCTACTAATTATAGCTTTGCTTTGATCATTTTTCTCACCTTCTAGATAAGATTTATTAAGATACCTAAATCATAAAATTGCCTATGCTTCTGGACAGGATTTCATTCACAGCAAGGCACCACTTCCTGGAACCCTCCTCAAAAATACCTAACACAAGCCCAAGTCATTTCTAGCACCTTCTTACCGAGATGCCCCGCAGTCCTCATGGTACATGTTCTCTCTTGTTACAACAAATCTATAAATCTAATTTTGTGCAAATACAGATGTGTCCTGAGATCTTCGGCAGGGGATACTGATGTTTTCTTTCCTTTAGTCAGAATAGGATGCTCAGTCTTCACAGTTTTATCCTTTGAAGGCTTTGTCATAATTCCTGAGATTTACTATCTGAAACTAAATCTCAATTGCTATATTATAACCCTTTTTAATTGTGAAAATACTGAGCATCAGTCTTTTCTTGGAACTCTATTTTTTAAAATTTTTGCTTTGATTTACACAATAGCCTTCTGCTAGTAGACTTGCTGTATTAATTTTTAGTCAATGATAGCCAAGTTTTAATCAAGAAAAACGCTGCAAGGCTAGCCAGGAAGTATCGAAATCTGTTGCTTTACATCAGAAGCAGTATAGTTTCTAATGATTCTGAGAGTTTAAGTGTGAGAAAATGTGTAAGGTTTAGACTCCAGGTTTAAAGAAGACAAGAACTAAAAGGTAGCAGGCTCAGAATCTCCTGCTAACTTGCTACTACCTAGGTGCATAATCCTAAACAACGCTCTTAACACATCTGATTAGATTTCCTCATCTGCTGAAGAATTAAATGATGTTCAAGATTATTTTTCAGATCCAAAGTTATATGATTCCGTAATGTGGTAAGGTTACCACAATACATTATGAACTTTTATTTTATTTTTATTTTGTTGCACAAAAATGAATATTCAATGGGATTTTTTGATATCTCTATCTTTTCTTAAAATAAAATATGATCCTTCTGAAAACGTTAGGACAAAAGAACGAATCAAGAAAGTATCATTAATGCAGGAGAGGATGCCCCTAAAATTTAGGACAAAGAGTAGAAAATATCACTCTCCAAAACAAATGCTACTAAGGTTTAATATAAAAGGACAAGATTAATCATCTATGGAAACCCATTTGAAAAAAAAAACCCAAACCCAATTAACAAGGAGCATAGATTGTCTCTTAAAACTCACAAAAATGTATCTATTTAATTTTTTGATATATCATGTAAGCAATGATTAATATATCCCAATATATTAATTAGCCTTATTTAAAATAGGAATATGCCCTAGCAGTAGAAAAATTCACAACTATTGTAATTTCAGAAGCTTTTGGTAGTAGAAGTAACATTGGAAAATACTATTGAACAATGTGGCTTCCCTAAGTACTGTAAGTCAGAGGGGCAGGAATTATGACTTTAATCTAATCTAATTTCACCTATCACTGCTATCTAGATGAAATATCTCTAGATCAGAAAAAGTAAAACACAGCACACATTAGCTTTGACTGCCTCTCCAACAACGGAACCATTATTTAGCCTCACAAGGCAGCAAATGCACAGGCTCGGCATTCTCTCCTGTTTCTTTGTCCCAACAAGCAACGATGGACTGGGCCACTTCCGAACAAACACTAATTCATCCACCTTTGCCACTTAACCATCTAGGAACTAGGTTATGCCCTATGATATTATAACATGCCTAGATGGCTGAATTTTTGTATTTCTTGTGACTTCAAATGCAAAATAATCCTTATAAAAAGAGCTCAAATGAATATATTGGAAGAGTTACTTAAACATATATATTTATACCTAAGTTTAAAACTTTAATGTCCAATATAGGACCTAAAAGCTTAAGTTCAAATTCTAGCTCTACGGCCTACTAGCTATAAGACCTTGAACAAATTACTAAGCCCTCTCCTCCTCCTGACTCACCTGAACATCCAGGGCAATACCTCTTAGGGTTGTTTTTTTTTTTTTTTTTTTTTTTTTTTTGAGGCGGAGTCTCGCTCTGTCGCCCAGGCTGGAGTGCAGTGGCCCGATCTCGGCTCACTGCAAACTCCGCCTCCCGGGTTCCCGCCATTCTCCTGCCTCAGCCTCCCGAGTAGCTGGGACTACAGGCGCCGCCACCACGCCCGGCTATTTTTTTGTATTTTTTAGTAGAGACGGGGTTTCACCGTGTTAGCCAGGATGGTCTCGATCTCCTGACCTCGTGATCCGCCCGTCTCGGCCTCCCAAAGTGCTGGGATTACAGGCTTGAGCCACCGCGCCCGGCCAGGGTTGTTTTTAAGATTAAATAAGAAAATATATGTAAAGAGCTTAGAACAGGGTCTGGTATACCTACATAAATGTTCAATAAGGGATAACTTTCATTATTTATTATTCTTTCATTCGTAGACTTCATTTGAACTCCATATAACTGTTCCACAAGCTCCCACAATACTTTATTATAATATGCTTATGACATTTCAACTAAAGTATTAAACCTCTTTTTCTCCTATTTTGTCATGTGATGTTTGGCTTCTTTTGATTTTTTATCTTTAATGCTCTATTGAATTTTCCCTTCAAATTACAAAGGCAATATAAGCAACAAGCCAGATAACAGATGTATAAAGAAAAGCTAGCAATCTCCCACTTCCCCAGGGTAATCCTTATAACACACTTGCTTATATCCTTCCACACTTTCCTTTATTCTTACGCAAACCATAATATGAAGACTCATGTGTATGTCAATAGTCCAGTATATGTCTTTCCATACTTTTCTTCATGTTCATATAAATGTCCATATTCATAAGTGTGTGTTTCCTAATTGGTACAAATATATAATTATACTAGTCACAGTAAGCTCTAACTTTTGGTTTTTACTTGACAAAAATACATAAATATCCTTTAGGCCAAAAGTTATAGCAGTTAACTCATTCTTTGTAATAACTGCATAACAATTCATAGTATGAATAAAGCACCATTTATCCAAGCATTACACTTCTGAAGGATACTCAGATTGTTTTCAATTTTTATTTTTGCCCCTGTAATTCATGTAGCAATAAACATCCTTGTTCAAATATCCTTATACGTTGGAGTTTTTATTTTTATTTGATAGATGCGGAGAAATAAGATTTAGAATTTATATCCAAAGTGCTATTTTAAATGCTTTACATTTAATATCCCATTTAATCTTGATACAACCAGATGAGGTATCATTATTATTGTTGTTTTTAAGTATGATGAAATTTAGGTAAATAACTTGTCCAAAAGATTTCCAAGCAGTCTAACCTCCAAGTTCTTGCTCTTTACATTTCCCTTACCCAGAAATTGCCTGATTACTTTCCCCAGAGGTTGTACCTACTCACAGTCCTTCCATGATAGATTCTACTAACCATCCAAAGCCTTCCGTTGTGCACCACAGAACAGTTTATCTGGTGATGGGACAGCAGCAGTAGGAAATGTGCTTCCTTGGGTGCACAAATCCTAGCTTGTTGGCTTACAAACACAGTTAAGTGTGTTCCCTATAGTCCAAAGGCCTTTTACAATATGGAATCTGGTTACCTCCTCGAGGACTCTTTAGGTCTATCTCTCTTATAGTAGTTGCGATTAAAAAAAATTAATACATTTGCTAGTGAATGGAAAGCAGGACACTCCATTAGAACGGGGTGTCTCTGCTAGCTTCCAGATCTACAACTCAGGAAAGCAGATGCCAGGAAGTTTCCATTCATAGGCTAAATGTTGTTAAAATTCTTACTTAGTCTTCAGCCTTTTCATGTTTACAGAATGAAGTCATTCTTTCTCCACCTCTCAAAACCAAAATTTCCAAAACTAATTAAAATTATAATGGCACCTACTGTTTTTATTTTATGTGTCTTTATTAATTTCATTTATTTCTCCTAAAAGTATTTCAAAATGTTGCAATAGAGTCCTGGGGACTTCAGCAAAGGGTGGTTTTTGTTTTGTTTTGTTTTTTGTTTGTTTGTTTTTTGAGACAGAGTCTCGCCCTGTCACCCAGGCTGGAGTGCAGTGGCGCAATCTCGGCTCTCTGCAACCTCTGCCTCCCGGGTTCAAGCGATTCTCCTGCCTCAGCCTCCGAAGTAGCTGGGACTACAGGCACCCGCCACCATGCCCGGTTAATCGTTGTATTTTTAGCAGAGACAGGATTTCACTATGTTAGCCAGGCTGGTCTCAAACTCCTGACCTCATGATCCGCCTGCCTCAGCCTCCCAAAGGGCTAGGATTACAGGCGTGAGCCACAGTGCCCAGCCCGGGTGTGCTTTTTACTAATAAAATAAATGAACTAAATTAAACTAAGCAATATGTATCTGCTTTTCCTTTAGAAGAGTACAACTTAAGGGCATGATATTTTATTTTGGCTCCTATGGTGAGACAGGAATAAGAAACAATAAATGCTAAATATTGTACCCAGTCCATCATATTTTAGCAAATCAACAGTTGGAGACACAATGGGATAATTATAGAATACCAGGAAAGAATTTATTGCGGTTCATAGGGAGTGTGTACATGGTCATTTGACAAAGAAAGAGTCTGACGTTTCTGCCTCAAGAAATGCAACAGGAGATGCTCTGTGTTAAAGATCCTCATGCTGAGAGTATTAATAACTACTTTGCACCCACAGAAACACTACCGATCTAGCAACTTCTGTGGATAACCTAAGGTTGAACTGGCACCACTGCCTCTCTGGTAGCAAGCTGGTGTTAAGCAAGTTCTTCTGGGAAAATGAACTGAAATGACTTCCTGAAAACCTCTTCCCTTAAGGAAAAAAAACAAAACAAAAAAAAACCAACTGAAAAATGAACTCCCACTGAAGAATTACCAGGCAGTCAAGGAAGCTGCCAGCATGTAAAATTGCCTCTGCGGTTGTCAGACTTGGAAACTTTGGGTGGCAACTGCATGGTTAGGATAAAATTAGGTTGGTGAATAAGGTCAGCTCTGGGCAAGAGCCAATAGTGACCAGAAATAGCTAAAGTTTGTGATTTGGGGCTTAAAATTTACTAAAATTTGTAAATGTTAACGTATTCTACATTAACTTATTTTACACCCACCCTCCCCTGCCGGTCAGTTAAGTATGGAAAGCATTATTAGGTCCATTTTATAGAGAAGGAAACACATTCAGAGAAGGTATTGTAACTTGTCCAGGGGCTTCATATTTCATCGACTAGCCAGCAAGCACACCATGCTTCTGCTTCTGGTGATGTGAAGGAGGCATCGTTAGGGTCACACTACAGAGTTCAGCAAAGTTTCCTCTCCACAGAAGCAAAAGAGACCTTCCTAAACCCGCTGATTGCCTAGAACCACATCACAAGTCAAAATGCCTGCGGGTTGGGCCCACCGTGACAAGAGTGGGGACGTGAGAGCGGCAGAGTAGGGACGTGACAAGGCCTTGCCCTGGCTGGGGTGAGCTGTAGGGAGGTGGCAGGACGGACCTGGGGCACTACGAAGCAGAGCTGCTCACTGCGGGGTGCTGCCGGCTCCGCAGGTGCCCCACCTGCGCAGCTCGCGCCCTGCCCGCCACCTTCCCTGAGTGCTCTGAGCTGCAGGTTCTGTGCTCCGCTAGCCCCTCAGCCGCTCGCCCCTGGCTATGGTCACTCACTCACGGTCCGGGACACCTTCAACTCCTTGTTGAGCCACTGGCACAGGATCTCCGACATGGTTTAGCCGGTGCCTCAGACCGCAGGCAGGTGCTAAGAAACTCGCCAGGAACCAAGCCCGCCCTCCCGCGTCCTCCTGTTGCCAAGGGCAACCCTTTGCTAAGGAAGCGTATCCAGGCTGGAACTAGACGAAAGGCATAGAGAAGAGGGGACGCCAGGGCTCAGCCGCAGACGACAGAAAATCGTGTTCCGCCACCTGCTGGCGGGTAAGACCTGAGCGTGCGCCAGCGCGGGAGGAGGCAGTGGGGGCCTGTGAGAGAAGTTAGGGAGCAGTGGGTGTGGGCAGGGGCGAGGCGGGAACACTTAGGGACACAGCAGGGGCTTCTTGGGTGAGCAGAAAGAAAAACGGGAGTCTCCTCAGGGCTCCGTGGCTCACGCCAATAATCCTACCACTTTGTAGAGGGTGTGGCGCTCGCTTGACGCTGGGAGTTCAAGACCAGCCTGGGCAAGGTAGCAGAAACCTTTTTTTTTCTATAAGAAATTAAGCGGGCGTGGTGGCTTGCGCCTGTGGTCCAGCTGTTCAGGATGCTGATGTGGAAGGATCAACCCAGGAGGCAGAGTTTACAGTGAACCGAGATTGAGCCACCGCACTCCAGCCTGGGCAACAGAAGGAGACTCTGTCTCAAAAAAAGAAAAAAGAAAAAAGAAGAACAAGAAGGAGAAGGAGAGGGAGAGGAAGAAGAGGAGGAGGAGGGGGAAGAGGAGGAACAGGAAGAAGAGAAGAAAGGAGAAGGAGAACAAGAAAGAGGAGAACCAGGAGAGATCAAAGAAGAGGAAGAAAAATTAAAAAGAAGAGGAAGAAGAAAAAGGGTATTTGTGGTATCCATCACCTTGAGTATTTATCATTTATATACGTTGGTAACATTTCAAATCTTCTCTTCTAGCTATTTTGAAATATACAATGTATCATTGCTAACTATAGTCACCCCAGTTGCTAGCTAACATTAGACCCTATTTCTTCCATCTAACTATAAGTTTGTACCCATTCACCAACCACTCTTCATTTCCCCTTCCCACCCTCACATCCTTTCCAGCCTGTGGTACTGATAATTTTGTTCTCTATCTCCAGGAGATCAACTTTTTTAGCTACCACATGTGAGTAAGAACATGCAGTATTTGTCTTTCTGTTGCCTGGTCTATTTCACTGAACATAATGGCCTCCAGTTCCATCTATGTTGCTGCAAATGACCTGTTTTCATTTTTTTCTGTAGACAAATGGTATTCCATTATGTATATATACATTTAAGTCTTTAATCCATCTTTTTTTTTTTTTTTTTTTTTGAGACGGAGTCTGGCTCTGTCGCCCAGGCTGGAGTGCAGTGGCCGGATCTCAGCTCACTGCAAGCTCCGCCCCCCGGGTTTACGCCATTCTCCTGCCTCAGCCTCCCGAGTAGCTGGGACTACAGGCGCCCGCCGCCTCGCCCGGCTAGTTTTTTGTATTTTTTAGTAGAGACGGGGTTTCACCGTGTTCGCCAGGATGGTCTCGATCTCCTGACCTCGTGATCCGCCCGTCTCGGCCTCCCAAAGTGCTGGGATTACAGGCTTGAGCCACCACGCGCGGCCTTAATCCATCTTGAGTTGATATTTGCATGTGGTGAGAAATACTTTTCAGCTTTTCTCTTCTGCATATAGATAGCCAATTTATCCAGCACCATTTATGGAAGAGGGTGTTCTTTCAACATAGTTCTTGGTACTTCTGTTGAAAATCAGTTGTCTGTAAGTACGTGGATTTATTTCTGGGTTCTCTATTCTGTTAGGTTGTTCTTTGTGTCTATTTTTATACCACTACCAAGCTGTTTTGATTAACATAGCCTTGTAATGTAATTTGAAGTCAAATATTGTGCTGTTTCCAACTTATGCTGTATTAATTACTATAGCCTTGTAATATAATTTAAAGTCAGATACTGTGCTGTTTCCAGCTTTGTTCTTTATGCTTAGGATTGCTTTGGCTATATGGGTTCTTTATTGGTTCCATATGAATTTTAGGATTGTTTTTTCTATTTCTGTGAAAATGATATTGGTATTTTTATAGGAATTGAATCAAATCTATAGATTGTCTTAGGTAACATGATCATTTTAATGATATTAATTCTTCCAATTCATGAACATGGGGTGTCTTTCCGTTTGTGTCCTCTTCAATTTCTGTCATCAATGTTTTGCAATTGTTCTTGTAGGGTCTTTCATTGCCTTGGTTAAATTTATTCCTAGGTATATATTTGTACTGTACTAATTGTAAATGAAATTGCTTTATTTATTTATTTATTTATTTATTTATTTATTCATTCATTCATTGGTGGAGATGAGTTCTTTCTATGTTGCACAAGCTAGTCTTGAACTCCTGGGCTCAAGCAATCCTCTGCCTTGGCCTCCTAAAGACTTGGGACTACAGGTTTGAGCCTAATTTATTTGGCTAGGACTTTCAGTTCTCTCTTGAATAAGAGTAGTGAAAGTGGACATCCTTGTCTTGTTCCAGTTTTTAGAGAAAAGGCTTTCAACTTTTCTCCATTCAATATGTTAGCTGTGGGCTTGTCATATATGGTCTTTATTATTTTGAGGTATGTTCTTTCTATGCCTAGTTTGTTGAGAGTTTTTATCGTGATGGAATGTTGAATTTTATTAAGTGCTTTTTCTGCATCTTTTGAGATCATCACATGGTTTTTGTCCTTCATTCTGTTGGTGTGATGTATAACATTTATTGGTGTGTGTATGTCAAACCATCCTTGCATCCCTGGTATAAATCCCCTTTGATCATTGTGTATTATCTTTTTGATGTGCTATTGAATTCAGTTTGCTTGTATTTTGTTAAGGATTCTTGCATCTATATTCATCAAGATATTAACCTGTAGTTTCCTATTTGGGTTGCATTCTTATCTATTTTTGACATCAGGGTAATACAAAGAATGCATCAGGGAGAATTCACTCCTCCTCAGTTTTTTAAAGAATAGTTTGAGGAAGATTGGTATTAATTCTTTATACATTTGGTAGTATTCAGCAGTGAATCCATCTGGTCCTGTGCTTTTGTTTGTTAGGATAATTTTTATTACTGATTCATTCTCTCTAGTTGTGATTGGTCTGTTCAGGTATTGTATTTCTTCCTGATTCAATCTTGCTAAGTTGAGTTGTTCCAGAAATGTATCCATTTCCCCTGAATTTTCCAGTATGTTAGCATAGTTGTATATAATAGTCTCTGATAATAGTTTATATTTCTGTGATATCAATTGTAATATCTCCATTATCATTTGCTGATACTATTTGGGTTTTCTCTCTCCTTTTATTGATTACTCTAGTTAGCAGTTTATCAATTTTGTTTACCTTTTCAAAGAACCAACTTATCATTTTGTTGACCCTTTGTGTTTCTTTTTTATTAAAGTCCCTATTTTGTTTAGTTCTGTGCTGTTTGTTATTTCTTGCTTTGTGCTAATTTTGGATTTGGTTTGTTCTTGCTTTTCTTGTTTCTTGAGGTGTGTTGTTAAACTGTTTATTTGAAATTTTTCTACTTATTTGATGTGGGCATTTGATGCTATAAACTTTCGTATTAGTTCTACTTTTGCTATATCCCACAGGTCTTGGTATGTCGTGTTTCCATTTTCATTTGTCTCAAGAAATTTTTTAACCTCCATCTGAATTTTTTCATTAACCTATGGAAGTTCAGGAGCATGTTATTTAATTTCTGTGTATTTATATGATTTATGTGGTTTCCAAAGATTCTCTTTATATTGATGTCCATTTTTATTCCACTGTGGTCTGAGAAGATACTTAATATGATTGCAATTTTTAAAAATTTTTTGAGACATGTTTTGTGGCCTAACATACAGTCTATCCTAGAAAGTGTTCCCTGTGCTATTGGAAAAAAAAAATGTATTTTGTGGTAGTTGAATACAAAGAGAGTCTTGATTGAAAATTTATGTTTGTCTTTTCAAGAAGCCATATTGAGGCTCTTGTTCTAATGGCAGCGATTTTGTCATTGATTTACAAATAGTTTTAGTTGCTATATTATATGGGCTACCTTTGCATTAATAGAATGTATCTTATTCCTTTTATTCTCAGACCTAGTATAGGACCTGACATGCAGCTAGCATTCAATAATTTTTATTGGCAATGGTGGCAGAACTAACAATTAGGATTATTGACATCTCTATATTGTTTTGAGAGGTGAGATTTTATTAAACTACTTTTCTAGTCAGTTTTACCTTTCAAGTAATTATTTAAAATTGTATTTTGACAAAAACTCATCCGTGGCATGCTAATTCAGTTTTAGCAAAAATGCAGCTGGGTTCATTCAGTGAAAATCCCCAACCTTGGATATCTGATCAAATTCTAATCTTCCACCATTCCCAGGACTTATCACTATGGCCTGTCTTCAGCAAGAAGAATCCTGTCAAGTCAGTCAAGCTAGAATCTCCCTGACCCTGACGTTTCCTTTTAGTAATTTTTTATCCACTGATCACCACCATGCTCTTTGGCTATAAATCCCCACTTTTCTTTGTATTTGGAGTTGAACTTGATTTTTCTCCCCTATTGTAAAACCCCATTGCAGTGGTCCCTTGAATAAAGTCTTTCTTACCCTCTTTAACAAGTATCAGAAAAATTTTTGTTTAACAATTTCTAAAGGTTTAGATGGAATGATAGAAAAAAAAGTATATATATAAAATCTATGCATTATCTTATATGTACAATAATATAGAAGTAATTGTTTGTTGTAAATACAAGAAACTTCCCTCAATGAGACCTAGATACACCAAATTATGATTCTTTTCAATCGTTGGCACAGTAACAGTAATGTCCAATTAGACCAATCTCTCTTGAGATTGATCTGAAGTTAATCTGGGTGTCCTGTTGAATAAAAACTTAGTACCATTACTAAGTACTTAGTACCATTTCATTCTTGGCTTTACTTCTAAACATCCCATCACATGAGTTTTCTTGGTATCTCTAATGTGTGCACATTGTCATTTTGGTTTGATGGTTCTGTTTCAAATATGTTCTTATAGTAAACTCAAATTTCTTCTCCAGAGAACTGTCTGACTTCCTATGTCCATTTTATAGAACTAACTAATTGTATTTAGTAACAATATCTCAGGAAGTGGGAAGTCCAAGCAGGATATGATCTTATTCAGAGTAATTATCTTAACAACTTATGGAAAAATGTGGATTATTTTGGTTGAGGTAAAACGGCCTAATCAACCCAATACAGCAGGCAAGGCTACAGTTGGAATTCTGAGAGAGCTTTATTGCCACAAAATTGGAGCCTGATATATTCAATGTGTTTCACTCTAGAGTTATTCAAATTAGGAAGACTGCAAGATTGTACAAAGCCCCTATAGCTTGGGGAATATATGTCCTAAAACTGTGTCTGCTGGAAGCACTGAATCCCTGAGCATGCTTCTAGGCGGTGGATACATACCATGCGGTGGCCTCTGAGGCAGTTCTGCTTGTGGTCCTCCTAGTAGTATGTTTAAATTGATGACCAGAGCTAAGTTAGTAAGAGGTTCCAAGCTTTACTATTAGTCAGTAGGACCTGGGGGATTGAAGTTCATGAAATGCAGGTTGCTGAAAAGATTGCTCTTTGGGAAGGGCATAGATGATAGAGCACCAAACTTCACAGCAGCATTGATAGAGAATGACTAAGCTCATAAACACTGGTAGATATGTGTGGGCTGTTATTCTCACATCAAAGTGAAATACTTCTGTGCCTATCTATAGGAATTGTTTGGTTGTTGTTTGTATCAAAAGCTGTTTGTGCTATTCATTTTTGGTATCCAGCTTGGAACAACATAGTCTGCCCATACGGTATTTTGGAAAAAGAGTGTCTATACAGGATTTGGATAAATGAAGATGCAGACACGTTACAAAAAGATAAAAGACAAAGTCATTCATTTTACAAAAAAGAGCATGATACTCATTTCAGTTCACAAAACATCCAACTTGAAAAAGATCTGACATTAAAATACCAATAAAAATGTGCTGTCACTGAAATACGTGCATTTTACTATGTAAATGCATAGTAACTTGAAATTGCTATTTTATTTACTTACTTACTTACTTACTTATTTTTGAGACAGAGTCTTGCTCTGTCACCAGGCTGGAGTGCAATGGTGCGATCTCGGCTCCCTGCAACCTCTGCCTCCCAGGTTCAAGCGATTCTCCTGCCTTAGTCTCCTGAGTAGCTAGGGCTACAGGCACGTACCACGCCCAGCTAATTTTTGTATTTTTAGTAGAAATGGGGTTTCACCATGTTGGCCAGGATGGTTTTGATCTCTTGACCTCATGATCTGCCCTCTTTGGCCTCCCAAAGTGCTGGGGTTACAGGCGTGGGCCACCGCGCCCAGTCAAGTTTAAGATTAAACCTATTGTGCGCCCATTAAACTCCCTGCTTTGGACAAGGTTTCTAGCACAGCCCATATTAGTATTTAGAATTATTAAATGATATATTAGTTCTCCCATGAAGAATCAGCTGGAAGAGATTAAATAACTTGACAGTTCTCTTTCTCTTCCTGAGATGGCTTTCTTGTTGTTTTTAATAAAACATTTTAGAATATTTGGTCCCCTCACCTGATTGTAACTACCACAGCAATCCTAAAACTAAAAGCTTTCTTTTTTAAAGCATCACCTGTCATTTTAATTATAAATCTTTATTTGTTTTTTTGTAAATACTCAAGGAGAAATTATAGTTACTTTGAGACCACAAGTTGGTTTGGAAATGTATGCTTTGTAATAAAATGCAATTCATTAAAAGTATACCTAATTCTTTTAATAATTAATTAATTAATATTATTCATTATTATAACATTTTTTACACCAATGCAACAATCAACACAAGATTTCCATGACCAAATGTTTGGGGGGTTTTCTCCACATACCAAGCAGTGGACAGCAACTGGGTGTCCTCTAATTCAATTCAATTCTGGTGCTGTCTTCCTGGAGATAGCCTTAGATCTCGCAGATTGAGGGCTCATTCCCACAAGATGCCTCCCCTTCAGATACCAGTACTGAGTCTAAGCCTCTGGAACTTCTGACTGATCAGCTTCAAGCTGGGCTTCTCATGGCCTCCCTCTTTGGGCTTGATTAATTTGCTAGAGTGGCTCAGAGAACGTTTACTTAGGTTTGTTGGTTTATTATAAAGGGTATTATATTACAAAGGATACAGGTGAAGAGTTGCATAGGGCAAGGCATAGGAGAAGGGGTGCAGAGCTTCCATGCCATCCACAGGTGCACCACCATCCCAGAAACTCTACATGTTTAGCTATATGGGAACTCTCCTAACCCTGTCCTCTTGGGCCTTTTATGGAGACTCCATTTGATAGGCATGATTGGCAACCCTATAGAAATGTGACTGAACAAAAAGAGTATGATTTAAACCCAGAGGGGCCTGTCTGTTCAGATTCTTCTTGACTTCTCTGTACAGCATTCCTTCCTCCATGGTATGAGAGTCTTATTACATATAGTCAGATTAGAGTCTGCCTTGGGCAGCTGAAAGGAGAGAAGGAGAAGGTACGAGAGGGAGAGATTCTATTTACTCTAACAAGGGCTGTGGAGTTACAAGCCAGGAACTGTGAATGAAAACCAATATATGTAAATTATAATATCACACTTTCCCCTCTATTATGTCCTGTGCAATGGTTCCAGTTTATATTCCTAAAGCCCTGCGCTAGTCCAGATACTTCTATGAACTTCACTGGAGCAGTGTTTACCTACTGTGGGGCTTAGCCTCGTAAGAGATGATGTAATTCCTTCAGTGAGTCATGCCAGAATCCTTCATAAATGAAGCAATGTAGAATGAATTTAAGTAAAAAATATCAAAGGGCGTTTCGGATAGTAAGGGTAAATGCGTATGTGGAGGTTTTTGGAAATATGTTTGCCTTAGTTATGTTTGTACGTGTGTGCGTGTGTGTGATTAAAGATGGATGTGTGTATGTGGTTTGCATGTAGGGAAAAGTATTTTTTTTCCTGTGGGTCATTGTCAATAAAATTTGCAAGCCACTGTTGGAGGATAAAGACCCCATTGAAAGCAATCCATGATCTAGCCTCAATTCAACCTTAACTATAAGCCACAAACTCATTTATACATCGTGTTCACATTCCTTTCTCAGGTCCCAACTTTCCCATCTCAACACCTGTCTTTCCTCCTCCCTCTGCAAAAAAGACATCTGAATACTTTTCATTTTCACATACCCAGAGCCTAGAACAGTGACTGTCCAAATGCTCACTCAGTAAATGATATAGCATGAATCCATACATACCAACAGGACTTTTAACACACACCACTCACTTTAACATCTATGTATTATGTTGCACAATTTCTCGTTTGTATGTGTGTGTTATTGGATGGTTCCAGTCCTTTGTACTTAGAACAATGAGGATCACAAAAGGACATGTGAATGTGGAAACTGCTTTTTTTTCTTTTTCTCTTTCTTTTTTTTTTTTTTTTTTTTTTGAGATGGAATCTTGCTTTGTCACCCAGGCTGGAGTGCAGTGGCACGATCTCCAGTCACTGCAACCTCTGCTTCCTGGGTTCAAGCCATTCTCCTGCCTCAGCCTCCCGAGTAGTTGGGATTACAGGTGCTTGTCAGCATGCCTGGCTAATTTTTGTATTTTTAGTAAAGACAGGGTTTCACCATGTTGTCCAGACTGGTCTCAAACTCCTGACCTCAGATGATCCACCAGCCTTGGCCTCCCAAAGTGCTGGGATTACAGGTGTAAGTCACCATGCCCAGCCAGAACCTGCTTTTTTTATGTTCTACTTTCAGTTATGCCATGATGAAATAAAGTATATTAGACTTCCCATCCTACCATGATTAACTATAAAACAGAAAAAGTATGTAAAGCAACTTTTTAGGCAAGGTACAGATAGTGTATAAAAATGTCAGTTTTCTTCCTGGGGAAGTTTCTTGACTGTGGCTTAAAGAAGCAGACACCAAGCAGAGAGCAAAGATCTTTCTGGGTGGAGGAAACAAAGATTGGAATGTAAGGCTTCTGGAATTCTGAGGGTAATGTAATGGAGAAGAGGAATGTAGAATTTGGGGGGTAAGACAATGCAGAAGAGGAAGTTATGGTGAGAAAGGAGCTCTAGAAATTAGCTTGGAGTCTCCTTGAGTCTTCAACCAAATACAAAGCTGCCCATGCACAGGAGAATAGGAAGCTTATTGAAGATACTGTATGCTGTACAATGCTAGGAATCACTGGAATTTCAATCAGACTAAGTGAAGAAACTTCATTGAACACGTAGAGAATTCAGGTAAAGACCCAGAGAGTAAAAGGGTTTTTTTTTTCTTTTCATTATCAAGGTACTTTAATCATAGTGTAAGGGCTAACAAATCCTAAAATATAATTTTAAAAACTCTAGTGAGATAAAGCTGATTATCCAATGAATTAATTTCCTGCCAGAAGAAAAATCAAAATTTAAAACAAAAAATTTTAGACTCTTAACAATGTAGCACCCATAATGTCAGACATAAAATCAAGAAGAAAGAACATATGGATCATAACCAGGGGGAAACAATCGTCGAAAGAAATAGACTCAGAGGTGACACGGGTGTTAAAATGAGCAAAGACAGTAAGCACATAATAAAAATATTATAAAAATTTTTAATATGAAAATTAAGATATAGATGTAATGTATGAACAGTTGTGAAATGTAATAGTGCAATGGAAGCTATTTTTTAAAATATGGAAGGTCTACAGCTGACAAATCTTTCATCTGAAATGTAAAATTCATTGAATGGACCTTAACAGCAGATTCAAGATTCAGAAGAAAAGATAAACAAACTTGTAGCAAGACAACAGTAACTATCCAAACTAAAACACAAAGAGTAGGCAGTCTAAAAATAATAACTAGAACTTCAGTGACCTGTGGAAGAATAACAAATGGTCGAATGTGTAATTAAAGGCCCAAAAGAAGAAAAAGAAGAGTTTGAAGCAGAAAAAAAATGTAAACACGTAATAACCAAGTATTTTCTAAATATAATGGAGAATATATATTTTTAAAACCAAAAACTTGACAAAATCCAACAGGAAAAGCACACCATAAAACTATAAATAGGCACATTGTCAAATGTCAAGTTGTTAAATTGCATAAAAATAAAGACCAGTTGAAAGAGTAAGATTGCAGAAAAATGAAGAGAAAGCCTTAAAAGTACACAGAGGAAAAAAGACATTGTGAGAGCAATAAGAGGGATGACAACTGATACGATAAGGAACAATGCAGGCCAGGAGACAGTAGTTTTAAAATATTGAAGAAGAATAAATTAATGCTATAATTTCATAACCAGCAAAAATGATCCCTCAACAATAAAGACAAAATAAAGACATTTTCAGATAACAAAGGCTGAGAAAATGTGATACAGGCATTGTAAAGATGGTAAACTCTTCAAGCTGAAGGAAAGTGATACCAAATAGAAACTCATATTAACATAAAAGAAAGAACACTACGAATAGGTAGTATATAGGCTAATATGAGAGAGGCATGTCTTACATGGCAGCAGACGAGAGAATGAGAGCCAAGCAAAAGGGGTTTCCTTTTATAAAACCACCAGATCTCCTGAGACTTATTCACTACCATGAGAATGGTATGGAGGAAACTGACCCCCATGATTCAATAATTTCCCACTGAGTCCTCCCACAACACGTGGGAATTATGGGAGCTACAATTAAAGATGAGATTTGGGTGGGGACATAGCCAAGTCATATCGATGATATAGCTAAAGCTGATGAAGAAAATTATGGGAAACTAAGCAAACACTCAAGCCAACAGAATGCAGGAAAGGAAACAAATGAAATAAGAAAAATAACACACAAGGAAAAAATGAGACAATTATAAAATAAGTAGCAATATTATAGATTAAACCTAACTAGAGCAATGAATCTATTGTATATAAATTTAAAACTCTAATTAAGATGCATAGATTACCAAATTAAACTTTAAGAAAATCAAGGCCTAACTATATATTTTTAAAAGAAATGCAGTTTAAATATAAAGACACATATAAATTAAAAGTAAAATTATGGAAAATATATATAATGGAAACATTATTTATAGCCAAATATTTATAGCATCATTCATAGTAAAGTATCATTTATAGCAACATCATTCAAAAATGAAGTAAAGATATTTCTGACAAAGTAGACTTTCAAACAGGAGTTACTAAAGAGAAGCACTTCATAAAATTAAAAAAAGATTCATCAAGAATACATTATAATGCTATTGCCATGCACCTTGTAACAGAAGCAAAAGCTGGCAAAACTAAAGGGAAATTAAAATTATATAAATTATAGTTCATAATTTTTAGTAATTATTCAATAATTTTTATGGAACAGGTGGTTTTGGTTACATGGGCAAGTTATTTAGTGGTGATTTCTGATATTTTGGTGGATCTGTCACATGAGCAGTGTACACTATATCCAATGTGTAGTCTTTTGTCTGTTACCCCCTTCTACCCTTCTCTCTGTGTCCCCAAGGTCCATTATATCATTCTTATGCCTTTGCATCCTCATAGCTTAGCTCCCATTTATAAGTGAGAACGTCCAATATTTGGTTTTTCATTCTTGAGTTACTTCACTTAGAATAATGGTCTCCAACTCCATCTAGATTGCTGCAAATGACATTATTTTGTTCCTTTTTATGGCTGAATAGTACCCCATGGTGTATATATACCACATTTTCTTTATCCACTTGTTGGTTGATGGGCATTTGGGCTAGTTCCGTATTTTTGCAACTGTGACTTGTGCTGCTGAAAACGTTCATGTTTAAGTGTCTTTTTCATATGATTACTTATTTTCCTCTAGGTAGATACCCAGTAGTGCGATTGCTAGATCAAATGATAGTTCTACTTTTAGTTGTTTAAGGAATCTCCACTCTGTTTTTCGTAGTGGTTGTACTACGTAATTTACATTCCCACCAGTAGTGTAAGTTTTTTTTTTTTTTTTTTTTTTTACCACATCCACACCAACATCTATTAATTTGAGGTTTTTAAAATTATGGCCATTCTTGTAGGAGTAGAATGGTATCTCACTATACTTTTAATTTGCTTTTCCCTGATAATTAGTGATGTTGAGCATTTTTTTCATGTGTTTGTTGGCCTTTTGTATATTTTCTTTTGATAATTGTCTATTCATGTCCTTTGCCCACTTTTTGATGGAAATATTATTTTTTTCTTGATGATTTGTTCGAGTTTCTTGTAGATTCTGGATATTAGTCCTTTATTGGATGCATAGTTTGCAAATACTTTCTCCCACTCTGTGGGTCGTGTGTTTACTCTGCTGATTTTTTTGCTGTGCAGAAACTTTTTAGTTTAATTAGGTCCCATCTCTTTATTTTTGTTTCATTTGCTTTTGGGTTCTTGGTCATGAACTCTTTGCTGAAGCCAACATCTAGAAGACTTTTTCCAATGTTATATTCTAGAATTTTTCTGGTTTCAGGCCTTAGATTTAAGACTTTGATCCATATTGAGTTGATGTTTATATAAGGTGAGAGATGAAGACCTAGTTTTATTCTGCTACATGTGGCTTGCCAATTATCCCAGCACCTTTTGTTGAATAGGGTGTTCTTTCCCTACTTTATGTCCTTGTTTGCTTTATCAAAGATCAGTTGGCTATAAATATTTGTCTTTATTTCTGGGTTCCCTCAGTCTGTGTGGTCTGTTCCACTGGTCTATGTGCCTATTTTTATATCAGTACCATGCTGATCTGGTAACTAGAGCCTTACAGTATAGTTTGAAGTCAGATAATGTGAAGCCTCCAGATTTTATTTTTGCTTAGTCTTGCTTTGGCTAGCTATGCAGGCTCTTTTTTGGTTTCATATGAATTTTAGGATTTTTTCTTTGAGTTCTGTGAAGAATGATCATGGTACTTTGATGGGAATTGCATTAAATCTGTACATTGCTTTTGGCAGTATGGTCATTTTCACTTTATTGATTCTACCCATCTGAGCACGGGATGTGTTTCCATTTGTTTGTATTGTCTATGATTTCTTTCAGCAGTGTTTTGTAGTTTTCCTTGTAGAGTTCTTCCACCTCCTTGGTTAGGTATATTTCTAAGTGGTTTTTGTTGTTTGTTTTTTGTTTTGCACCTCTTGTAAAAGAGATTGAGTTCTTGATTTGATTCTCTGCTTGGCGTTATTGGTGTATAGCAGTACTACTGATTTGTGTACATTGATTTTGTATCCTAAAACTTGACTGAATTAATTTATCAGATCTAGGAACTGTTTGGATGAGTCCTTAGGTTTTCTAGGTATAAAAATTATATCCTTGGTGAACAGTGAAAGTTTGACTTCCTCTTTACCAATCTGGGTGCCGTTTATTTATTTCTCTCGTCTGATTGCCCTAGCTAGGACTTCCAGTACTATGTTGAATGGAAGCAGTGAAAGTGGGCATCCTTGTCTTGTTCTAGTTCTCAGGAGGAATGTTTTCAACTTTTCCTCATTCAGTATGATGTCACCTGTGTGTTTGTCACAGGTAGTTTTTATTACCTAGAGGTATGTTTCTTCTATGCCAAGTTTACTAAGGGTTTTAATCATAAAGGATGTTGGATATTATCAAATGGTTTTTCTGCATCTACTGAGATAATCATATGATTTTTGTTTTTAATTCTGTTTAGGTGATGTATCACATTTATTGACTTGTGTATGTTAGACCATCCCTGCATCCCTTGTATAAAGTCCACTTGTTCATGGTGTATTATCTTTTTGATATGCTGTTGGATTTGGTTAGCTAGTATTTTGATGAGGATTTTTGCATTGTGTTCATTGGGAATAATGGTCTGTAGTTTACTTTTTTTCTTATATCCTTTCCTGGTTTTGGTATTAGGGTGATATTGGCTCCATAGAATGCTTTAGGGAGAATTTCCTCTTTATCTTCTGGAATAGTTTCAGTAAGATTGGTACCAAGTTTTCTTTGAATGTCTGATAGAATTTAGCTCTGAATCCATCTGGTCCTGGACATGTTTTTGTTAACATTTTTTATTACTATTTTAATCTTACTACTTGATATTGAACTGTTTAGAGTTTCTATTTCTTCCTGATTTAATCTGGGAGTGTTGTATATTTCTGGGAATTTATTCATCTTCTCTAGATTTTCTAGTTTGTGTGCATGAAGGTGTTCATAGTAGCCTTGAATGATCTTTTGTATTTCTGTGGCGGTGGTTGTAATATCTCCCATTTCATTTCTAATTGAGCTTGTTTGGATCTTCTCTCTTCTTGGTTAGTCTTGCTTTTTGTTTCATTTATCTTTTGTGTCATTTTTGTTTGTTTGTTTCAATTTCATTTAGTTCTGCTCAGATCTTTGTTATTTCTTTTCTTCTGCTGGGTTTGGGTTTTGTTTGTTCTTATTTCGATAGTTCCTTAAGGTATGACCTTAGATTGTCTATTTGTGCTCTTTCAGACTTTTTGATATAGGGATTTAATGCTATGAACTTTTCTCTTACCACTGCTTTTACTGTTTCCTAGAGGCTTTGCTAAGTTTTGTTTCACTGTTATCATTCAGTTCAAATAATTATTTAATTTTCATCTCGATTTCATTGTTGACCCATGGATCATTCAAGATCAGGTTCTTTTCTTTTCTTTTTCTTTTTTTCCTGAGACTGGGTTTTGCTCTTGTTGCCTAGGCTGGGGTACAATTTTGCGATCTCGACTCACTGCAACCTCTGCCTCCTGGGTTCAAGTGATTCTCCTGCCTCAGCCTCCCGAGTAGCTGGGATTACAGGCGTGTACCACCATGCCCAGCTATTTTTTGTATTCTTAGTAGAGACAGAGTTTTGCCATGTTGGCCAGGCTGATCTCGAACTCCTGGCCTCAGGTGATCCACCTGCCTCAGCCTCCCAATGTGCGGGGATTACAGGCATGAGCCACCACTCCTAGCCAATTTTCATGTATTTGTATCGTTTTGAGGGTTCTTTTTAGAATTAATTTTCTGTATTATTCCACTAGAGTCTGAGAGGATACTTGGTATGATTTCAATTTTCTTAAATTTATTAAGACTTCTTTTGTTACCTATCATATGTGACCTATCGTGTGACCTATCATATTATCTTTGAGTATGTTCCCATTTTCAATGGGAATATTTGGAATGTTCCCATTCTCAATGAAAATGTTCTCAAAGATAGACCATATGACCATATAATAGGTCACAAAGGAAGTGACCTATGTGTGTGCCAATGAAAGAAGTGTACCAATGCAAACAATGTACATTCTGCAGCTGTTGGGTAGAATGTCCTGTTAAAATCTGTTAAGTCCATTTTGTTCTAGGGTATAGTTTAAGTCTATTGTTTCTTTTTTTTTTTCTTTTTTTTTCTTTTTTTTTTTTTTGAGACAGAGTCCCACTGTCGCCCAGGCTGGAGTGCAGTGGCGAGATCTCTGCTCACTGCAAGCTCCGCATCCTGGGTTCACACCATTCTTCTGCCTCAACCTCCCGGGTAGCTGGGACTACAGGCACCTGCCACCATGCCCGGCTAATTTTTTTTTATTTTTAGGAGAGATGGGGTTTCACTGTGTTAGCCAGGATGGTCTCGATCTCCTGACCTCGTGATCTGCCCACCTCAGCCTCCCAAAGTGCTGGGATCACAGGCGTGAGCCACCGCGCCCAGCCTAAGTCTATTGTTTCTTTGTTGACTTTCTGCCTTAATTACCTGTCTAGTGCAGTCAGTGGAGTATTGAAATTCCCCAGTATTAATGTGTTGTCATCTATCTTATTTCTTAGGTCTAGTACCAATTGTTTTATAAAATTGGGAGCTCCAGTGTTAGGTGCATGTATATTTAGGATTATAATATTTTCC
The DNA here is from genome assembly GCF_003255815.1 of Theropithecus gelada. Taxonomy (NCBI): domain Eukaryota; kingdom Metazoa; phylum Chordata; class Mammalia; order Primates; family Cercopithecidae; genus Theropithecus; species Theropithecus gelada. The sequence continues at coordinate 35,165,132 of NC_037673.1, read as the reverse complement.
TGCTGTACTATTCCTTTTATTGTTATATAATATACCTCTTTGTCCTTTTTTTTTTTTTTTAACTTCTGTTGCTTTAAAGTCTGTTTTGTCTGATATAAGGATAGCTGCTCCTGCTCACTTTTGGTTTCCATTTTCATGGAATATCTTTTCCACCTCTTTACCTTAAGTTCATGTGAGTCCTTATGTGTTAGGTGAGTCTTTTGAAGATAGCAGATACTTGGTTGGTGGATTTTTATCCATTCTGCCATTCTGTACTTTTTAAGTAGAGCATTTAGGCCATTTACATTCAATGTTAGTATTGAGATGTGAGGTACTGTTCCATACATTGTGTTAGTTGTTGCCTTAATACCTTGTTTTTTCCCATTGTTTCATTGTTTCATAAGCCCTATGAAATTTAAGTTTTAAGGAGGTTCTATTTTGGTGTATTTCAAGGTTTTATTTCAATATTTAGAACTCCTTTTAGCATTTCTTGTAGTGCTGGCTTGGTAGTGGCAAATTTTCTCAGCATTTGTTTGTCTGAAAAATACTTTATCTGTTCTTCATTTATGAAGCCTAGTTTCACTGGATACAGAATTCTTGGCTGATAATTGTTTTGTTTAAGGAGGCTATGGATAGGACCCCAATCCCTTCTTACTTGGGGGGTTTTTGCTGAGACATCTTCTGTTAATCTGATAGGTTTTCCTATATAGGTTACCTGATGCTTTTTCATCACAACTCTTAAGTTTCTTTCCTTTGTCTTGACTTTAGATAAGCTGATGACTAAGTGCCTAGGTGATGATTTTTTCATGATAAACTTTCCAGGTGTTCTTTGAGCTTCTTGTATTTGGATGTCTAGATCTCTAGCATGGCCAGGGAAGTTTTCCTTGGTTATTCCCTCAAATAAGTTTTCCAGACTTTTAGATTTCTCTTCTTCCTCGGGAACATCAATGATTTTTAGTTTTGGTTGTTTAACATAATCCCAAACTTCTTGGAGGCTTTGTTCATTTTTAAAATTCTTTTTTCCTTTGTCTTTGTCTGACTGGGTTAATTTGAAAGCCTTATCTTTGAGTTCCCAAGTTCCTCCTACTTGTTCCATTCTACTGTTGAAACTTTCCAGTCTATTTTGCATTTCTCTAAGTGTATCTTTCATATCCAGAAGTTGTGATTGTTTTTAATTTTTGATATCAATTTCTCTGGAGAATTTTTCATCCATATCCTGTATATTTTTAAATTTTTTAGGTTGTTTTTCACCTTTCTCTGGTATCCCCTTGAGTAGCTTAATAATCAACCTTCTGAATCCTTTATCTGTCAATTCAGAGATCTTCTTGGTTTGGATCCATTGCTGGGGAGCTAGTGTGATCCTTTAAGGGTTTTATAGAACCCTGTTTTGTCATGTTACCAGAATTATTTTTCTGGTTCTTTCTCATTTGGACAGACTATTTCAGTGGAAAGGTCTGAGACTCAAGCTCTGCTGTTCAGATTATTTTGTTTTACCGGGTGATCTCTTGATGTAGTGCTCTTCCCTTCCCCTAGGGATGGGGCTTCCTGAGAGCTGAACTGCTGTAATTGTTATTGCTCTTCCGGGTCTAGCCACCAACCTGGATGCCCAGGCTCCCCTTGTTGATGGTGGGGACTGTCTGCAAAGTGTCCTGTGATGTAATCTGTCTTCAGGTCTCACAGCCTGGATACCAGCACCTGCTCTGGTGGAGGTTGCAGGGAAGTGAAGTAGACTCTGAGAGTCTTTGGTTTTTGTATTAGCCATTTTCACACTGTTGATAAAGACATACCCAAGACTGGGCAATTTACAAAGGAAAGAGGTTTAATGGACTTACAGTTCCATGTGGCTGAGGAGGTCTCACAATCATTGTGGAAGGTGAAAGTCATATCTCACATGGTGGCAGACAAGAGAAAACAGTTTGTGCAGGGAAACTACACTTTATAAAACCGATAGATCTTGTGAGACTTATTCACTATCATGAGAACAGCACAGGAAAGACCTGCCCCCATGATTCAATTACCTCCCACCAGGTGTCTTCCACGACAAGCTGGAATTCAAGATGAGATTTGGGTGGGGACATAGCCAAACCATGTCAGTTGTAGATAAGTTTTGTGTTCTGGCTTTTTCAAATGCTGGTTATGTGAGCAGTGAAATTGTCATATGGGCATGCTCAGGACCCCTAGTTAGCCAAGATGTTGCAAGCAGTAGAATTAGCTGTTGTTTCCTTCTTCCTGGGATCATGACTTTTGTGTAATGAGTTTCTGTAATGTTCTGAGTTGGTTGGCCTCCAGCCAGGAGGTGGCACTTTCAAGAGAGCACACCAGCTGCAGTAGTAGCAGGGGTATCTAAACTTGCCTTAAGTTGGCCAGGGTAAGTATTTTGGTTTCTCAGGCAATAGGTGGGGCTATAAGCTTCCCAAACGTTTCTGTCTTTTGTGCTCAGCTACCAGGGTGGGTAAAGAAATACCATCAGGTGGGGGCAGCATTAGATGCGTCTGGCCTCAGATTCTTCTTGGGCAGGGCTTGCTGTGACCACTGAGGGGGATGGGGGAGGTGGTTCTCAGGCTAATGTGGTTATTTTCCAGAGAGAATTATGGCTGCCTCTGCTATGTTATATAGTTCACCAGGGAGGTGGGGGATAGCTGATAGTGAGAGGCCTCACCTAGGTCCAACGTAATTGGCAAGGCTCATGTCACTCTTGCAGTTCCCTGCTCAGACTTTGCCCCAGACCCTGAGCTTCCCCACTGAGAAAGCAAGCACAGCTTCCAAACTTCACCCCTCCCCATCTGCCCACACTGTCAGTGGTGGCTCCTGCAATTGTATCTGCAGCAGTTCATATTTGACTCCAGATTCTGTTCAAGAAAATTTGTACCCTGTCAAAATTATTACTAATTTCAGTTGGAAGCTTCTTTCATCCTGCGACTCCTCCCTAATTCTGCTGGCTGTCTTCCTTGAGGTCCCCTGTGAGATACAGTCAGGGATGGCTTCCCTGGGCTCAGGCGGGAGACTGGGAGTGCCTATAAGACTCTTTCTGCTGCTGCTTCTACTTTTGTATTTTGCACAGCTCTCTAAGTCTGTTTCAGCTGTAAGTAAGGTTAAATCCTTTTCCCATAATCTGGATTTTCAGATTCCCCAGTGGGGATGTGTGTTCAGTGCCAGGTTTCCCCCTCTCACTTTGGAAACTCACAGTTTTTTGTCTGTCTCACAGAATTTGCAACAGTATGCCACTTCTTTCAAAGGATCTATGAATTATTTTGGTTTTCCTGGTTTGCTCCTGTGGTGGTTCTTGGAGCAAAATTTCACAGTACGAGTCTTCACACACTGTTCTGCCCATCCAAGTGGGAGCTGCACATTAGCCCTCTGTTTTATCTGCCATCTTGTCCTCAATTTCTAATATTAAAATTATATAAAATGATTAGAGATCCTAACACTTAACTCTCAGTACTTGATATGCTAAATAAAACCAAAGCCTTTATTAAGGACATGGAAAACTTAAAAAAAACCCACTATATCAGCAACATTAACACAATCAATATTTATAAAACACTATACCCAACAATATAGCTTCAAGTACACATGGAACATTCTTAAAGAAAGAGTATATTTTAGGTGACACAATAAATCTCAAAAAATGTAAAACAATTGAAATAATATAGAATGAGTTCTCTGACTAAAATTGAGTTAAATTAAAATGAAATATACCTGGAAAATTCCAAAATACTTGTACATTAAGCCATATACCCTTAAATAACCTATAAGACAAAAATGAAATCACTAGTAAAATTAGAAAAATTTCTAATTAAATGATAATAAAAATATAGCAAAGCAAAATTTGTCAGAAACCACTTCAGCTATTGATATGGTTAGGCTTTGTGTCCCTACCAAAATATCATCTTGAATTGTAATTTCATAATCCCCATAATCCCCAGGTGTCAAGGAAGAGACCAGGTGGGGGTAATTGAATCATGGAGGTGGTTTCCCTCATGCTCTTCTCAAGATTGTGAGTGAATTCTTATGAGATCCAATGGTTTTATAAGGGACTCTTCTCCCTTTGCTCAGCGCTTCTCCTTCCCGCTGCCTTATAAAGAAAGTCCTTGCTTCCCCTTTGCCTTCTGCCATGATTGTAAGTTTCCTGAGGCCTCCCCAGCCATGCTGAACTGTGAGTCAATTAAACCTCTTTCCTTTAGAAATTAACCAGTCTCAGTTCTTTAAGCATTATGAAAATAGACCAATACAGTCATGTTGAGAAGGAAATTTATTATTTCAAATTGTATATGAAAAAAAGAATAAAGGTATAAAATCAAAGATATCAGCCTTCAATTTAAGCAGCTAAAAATAAAAAGCAAATTAAACACAAAGTAAGTAGAATGAGAAAAACAAAGAAGAGTGTAAATCAAGGAAATTGATAAAAGAAACCCAATAAAAACAATTTTAAAAATCAAATGTCATTATTTGAAAATATAAAATCCTAACTATACTTACAAAGAAAATAAGATACAAGTTACTAGTGACAGGAATGGAGAGAAGACATCATCACAGCTCCTTCAGACATTAAAAGCAAAAATAAAACCTTTTGAAAACTTTTATATCAATAAATTTAATTATGTAAATAAATTTCTTGAAAGTTACAAACTACCAAGGCTCCTTCAAGATGAAATAGATGAGTGCTTCCTCATACTATTTTCTAACCTCCCAGATTTTTCTAATAATTTTTTCCAGTATATCTTTCTTTAGTTAAGATAACCAGATCTGTAACAGTATTCCAGGCAGATGCACCTATAAAGTCCTCCATAAATATGTATCTGCTGGCCATCTTAGATCCTTTCAAAACAAGACTCACAAAGCTGTACCAGATTCCTCAAGCCACACTCATGTTTCACTCATTGAAGTGTCCATAACAACGCATAGTTTAGTGAGCACTTAATTGTAGCTCATCAAACTATTTAATAAACTTTTCAGGCATCTGAAGCAGCCCCTTAGGAAAATCAACAATCTCTCAAGCTCAGAAGTCTTATCTTTACTTCTTTTGTAGCCTTCACAGCCTTGATCACTGTGCACATCACAGCTCTAAAGGTTCCATAGGATCATTGGCCCTGCCCCTTCCCAGCAGCAGCTATTAGAGACTAGCTGTTGAACTACACAATAATACAAGTAGAGCTAGAGAATATATAGAAGTTTAGGCTGATTCTTTGATGGCCATAAAACACTTAAGATAAAAGTTACATTTTATTTTTCTCCCTACTCTAAGTCTATTTTGTTATCATTCAAGTGTTCCTTCTAAGAGAGAAAAAATATCTGATTAATCAAGAGTCCCAGGTGTGTTTTACTTAACTCAAATTTTGCTGAATGCTAAAATTTACAGTAGAAGAATACAGGTATACCTGCTTATGGTGCTTTGCTTTATTGTGCTTTTCAGATATTGCATTTTTCACAAGTTGAAGGTTTGCGACAAACCTGCACTGAGCAAAGTCTACAGGTACTGTTTTCTTCAACAGCACATGTTTACATTGTGTCTCTGTGTCACATTGTGGTAATTCTCACAACATTTCAACTTTATTATTATTATTATTATTGTGATATTTCTTTTGGTGAACTGTAATCAGGGATTTTTGATGTTACTATTGTAATTATTTTGGGACACCACAAACCACACCCATATAAGATGGCAGACTTAATTGATAAATGTAGTATGTGTTCTCCACAGGTCAGTTTTTTCTCAATTTTTCTCCCTCATCTTAGGCCTCCCTATTCCCTGAGATACAATAATGTTAAAATTAGGCCAATTAATAACCCTGCAATTACCCATAAGTGTTCAAATGAAAAGGAGTCAAATGAAAGGTCGAGACACACTCTCATTTTAAGTCAAAAGCTAGAAATGATTAACCTTAGTGAGAAAGACATATCTAAAGGTGAGGTAGGCAGAAATCTAGGCCTCTAGTTTCAGTTAGCCAAGTTGTAAATGTAAAGGAAAAGTTATTGAAGGAAGTTAAAAGTGTTACACCAGTGAATACACAAATAAGAAAGTGAAACAGCCTTCTTGCTGATAGGGAGAACGTTTGAATGGTCTGGATAAAAGATCAAAGGAGCTGCAACATTCCCTTAAGCCAAAGCCTAATTCATAGCAAGGTCCTAATTTTCTTCAATTCTAGGAAGGCTGAGAGAGGTAAAGAAGCTGCAGAAGAAAAATCTGAACCTAGCAGGGATTGGTTCATATGGAAAGAAACCATCTCCATAACAAAAAAGTACAAGGAGAAGCAGCATGTGTTGATGTAGAAGCTGCAGCAAGTTATCCAGAAGATCTAGCTAAGATCACTGATGAAGGTAGCTACTTTTATCATCAGATTTTTGATGTAAATAAAACAGCCTTCTAATGGAAGGTGATACCATGTAGGACTTTCATAGCTAGAGAGGAGATGTCAATGCCTGGCCTTAAAGCTTCAAAAGACAGGCTGACTCTCTTGTTAGGGGGTAATGCGGCTGGTGACTAAGTTGAAACCAGTGCTCATTGACCACTCTGAAAATCCTAGGGCTCTTAAGAATTAAGCTAAACTGTGCTTTAGACATGGAACAACAAAGCCTGGATGACAGAACATCTATTTATAGCATGGTTTACTTAATATGTTTAAGCTCACTGTTGAAACCTACTGTTAAAATATTATTTTCAAATATTACCACTCACTGACAATGCACCTAGTCACTCAAGGACTCTGATGGACATGTACAAGGAGAAAGCTGTTGTTTTCATGCCTGCCAACACAACATCCTTCTCCAGCCCATGGATCAAGGAGTCATTTCAACTTTCAAGCCTTATTATTTAAGAAATACATTTTGTAAGGTGAATGCTTATACACTGATGGTAGAATGTAGACTAGTACAACTTCTATAGAAAGTAATATGGAGATTTGTTAGAGAACTAAAAATAGATATACCATTTGATCCAGCAATCTCACTACTGGCTACCTACCCAAGGAAAATAAGTCATTATATCAAAAAGACACCTGAACACATATTTTTATTGCAACACAGTTCATAATGGCAAAGATACGGAACCAACCTAAATGCCCACTGACTGAGTGGGAATGTATATATACACCATGGAATACCTACTCAGCCATAAAAAAGAACAAAATAATGTATTTTGCAGCAACTTTGATGCAGTTGAGGCCAGTATTCTAAGTGAAGTAACTCAGAAATAGAAAACCAAATACCATCTGTTCTCACTTATACTTAAGTGGGGGCTAAGCTATGGTTATGCAGAGGCATACAGAGTTCTATAATGGACTTTAGAGACTCAGAATGGTGAGGGTGGAAGCAGGGTGAGAGTTAAAAACTACATATTGAGTACAATGTACACTACTCAAGTGATAGGTGCACTAAAATCCCAGATTTCACCACTGTACAAGTTATTCATGTCACCAAAAACCACTTGTACCCCAAAAGCCATTGAAATAAAAAAAGTTTAAAAATAAGTACATTTTGTAAGGCTAAAGTTATTATAGATAGCGATTCCTGTGATGAATCTGGACAAAGTAAATTGAAAGCCTTCTGGAAAGGATTTACCATTCTAGATGCCTTTCAGAACTTTCATGATTCAGGGGAGGAGGTCAAAATATCAACATTAACTGGAGTTTGGAAACAGTTGATTCCAACTTTCATGGATGATTTTGAGCTGTTCAAGACTTCAGTGGAGGACGTAACTAAAGATGTGGTGGAAATAGCAAAATATCTAGAATTAGAAGTGGATCCTAAAGATGTGACTGGATTGCTGCAATCTCATGATAAATCTTGAACGAATGAGGAGCTGCTTCTTATGGATGGGCAAAGAAAATGGTTTCTTAAAACAGAATCCACTTCTGGTGAAGATGCTATGAATGTTACTGAAATGACGACAGAGGATTTTGTTGAGAATATTGCATCAACTTACTTGATGAAGCAGTGGCAAGGTTTGAGAGGATCGACTCGAATTTTGAAAGAATTTCTACCGTGGGTAGAATGTCATCAAAGACCATGTGTTATAGAGAAATCTTTCATGAAAGGAAGACTCAATTGATGCAGCAAACTTCATTGTCATCTTATTTCAAGAAATTGCCACAGCCGCCTCAACCTTCAGCAAGCAAAATCCTGATCAGTCAGCAGCCAACAACATTGAGGCAAGACTTTCCACCAGCAAAAAGATTATGAGTCACTGAAGGCTCAGATGATTGTTAGCATTTTTTAGCAAGATAATTTTTAAATTAAGGAATGGATATATTGCTTCAGACATACTGCTATTGCACACCTAATAGTAGACTACAGTATAGGATAAACACTACTTTTATGTGCACCAGGAAACCAAAAAAACATGTAACTCACTTTGCAGCATTCATTTTATTGTGATGGTCTGGAATCGAACTCACAATGTCCCTGAACTATGTCTGTACTAAATCGAGCAACTGGTTTTATAAATATTTTTGAAAGATTTCTCAACTGTGCAATCCACAACTATGTTCATTTTCTGTGTGTATTCTCCAAAATGTGCATTTTTATTTTAACATTTACAGTGACATTTTGAATTATTATCTCTGCAATGTTTCAGAGTTTTCTCTTCTTAATACAAACCTAGATGTTTATTTTTAAGGTTAACATAACCACTAGAGAATGGCAGGTTTTTGCTCCACTGGAGTGCTTACCGGAAATGTAATGACCTTTTCATATGTTAGATTCTATTTAAACTGTCCTTGGTCTTTTGAACTTCATCTGTTCACATTTTTAATTTTTTATTGGTACCTTTTTAAACATGTAATCAAAATATTTACCATTTCATAATCATTTTACTGGATTACTAAAAAGTCTATACCATAAACATAATTCATGTGGTATTTTCATTTCAATGAAAATCACATTACCAATTTTGTGAGAAAGGTGAAATTAGAGGTAAAGAAATCTGATATCTTAGCAGAATTTCAGTCACGTATATCCTCCATGAAATAAGCTAAAACTACACTAAAGTTGCAAACTCTGTTGATTAACTTTTTAGCTTCTATGGGGGTGGGGAGAGGAGCTTCTCTGAATGGCCAAAGCAAGATTATAAAATCGAATTTCTATGAAGTGGCTTCTAAAACCAGAGTGAAGGGAGTGTGTGTCCCGTGTTGAGCAGCCATTTTTCTAGACTCCTGGAATTTACCAGCTAGTAATATTCCAAAAGCAAATTTGGTAGTCAATTAAGGTTGCAAATTTTTTTTTTGTTTTTGCAAGTAAGAACATACAAACAAACACTACTATCTTCTCTAGCTATTATTTCACATAAGAAAATAAAATTATACCAAAAGAAGTAGGAAGCCTTAATTTTGAGAATGAAGGATGTTTCTTGAAACTGAAGAATAGGCTACATGAAAAACCTACATTTTATCATGACAGACTTGTACATGTCTTTATAGATTAAACTCATTGTTGCCAAACTCTGTTTTCAAACCTGAAACCTAGGCAGCACTACTTGCATATGGATTCCCAGTCTCCGTGGTATTTACAATATTGCAATGTTGGAGAGCTAGATGTGTGTGTGTGTGTGTGTGTGTGTGTGTGTGCGTGCGCGGGCACGCATGTGCACATTTTGAATACAAAGAATCTGTGATTGCCCGTTTTTGGTCTAAATCAATTTTTTGGGGGTATCATCTATCTTTCTATGTCCTCTAAGAAGAAATACAGAGTTAGATGTTAGAGGATTTTAAGGCTTCCATGGAGATTACAATTGTTAAGTGAATTTGAAGATATTTTATAGAAAGCATAGAATTGATGCTCACAAACTTTATCTGGGAAATTCCACAGTTTAGGAGAACATTATCCTTACTATGTCAAATCCTCAAGGAGGAAAACATTTACCTTTGAATTATGTACCTCCTGAGGGACTGCTGAATTCATGTAATACTAATGTAGATGCTTAAATCATGCTGTTTTGAATTTATCAGGAAGCCAAATCCAAAGTAAGTCCTTTATTTTCTTCTGGCTACTGGTAGTTTCTATTCTACATTTTTAAGTATCTTATTTGAGCATGTTGCTGAATTATCAAAACCCCTGAAAGTCTGAGAAGATTAGGTCAAGCTGTATCAAAAAGAGATGCAGATATTTAAATGAAGCATGAAGTTAACTTCCATTTTCTTACTTAGTTATTATCTACTCTATTTCACCAGGTTGATAACAGGTCTGCACAAGTGTGTATTCTAAACCACCCAGATGTGAGAAAGGCAACCTATGATGAAATTATAATAAAAACACATTTATATTTGTTAAGACATTTGATGTAGTTGTACCTAATCAATTTTGAAAAGTAGAACTCAGTGTTCAAGTACTATTAATTTGATATCTCTACCAGATGGATCTCTTTTCAGATTAAATTCCCGCTAAGCTCACCAAATAGTTTCTATTAAAGACACCTGGGGAATCTTCAAAGACCAGGTAAGATTTTAACAGCTCCTAGGAAATTAATGATTATAATGTATGCTAAAATAGTAATGATGTGACGACCAATAATTATGTTAACTTCTGTCACTTTGAAAGTACCTTTACGTCATCAGTCAAGGTAGAATTTTTATTCTGACAGAAGGTTTATGAGGACAAGTCTGCTGGGTATGAATACACATAGTTTGTCCGTCAAAAGGTGGAAATATTCTGTATTAGGAAGTCAAGTCCAAAGAAAAATCTGTATTTGCTTTTCCATACTAGCTACCAGAAATTTCCATACCATATTCTTTGATATGTGAATATAAACTTTTGTGTGAATCTGTGTGTGTATAAAACTGCACACAAAGTGGAAAAGAGGAAATCACTCTGTTTACTTGTAGTGCAGGTGGAAAATACATGAGTATTTAAAAGGACAGTTGCTTATAAACAGAATAGGCCACCATTATGTAAAAAATCTTCGAAAAATAGAAACCCAGTGCTTATCAATTCATTGTAAAAGCTGCTTTTCTTGGAGTCTTCAAAGCTTTTGGAAATGAGGAGCCCCCTATTACCATGGTGATCATCAGAGACTGAAGGGATCACACCTCACACTTCATTTCAATTACACCACTGTTATCCGTTAACATCTTAGGAGAAGTCAGGAATTCTGGTCGGAATTCAGGTAGGGGGTGCAGGAACTTGTAGATCGAAGAGCTAAGCATAGTGAAAGAGACAGTGGTTCCAGAAATGGGAAATAAAAGGGGGGCTGATAAGGAATGTGGGGAGGGGACGAACTTTCATTCCTTTCAAAATTTACATGAGGTTAAGTCTGACTTTTAGGGAGAAATCTGGGGCAAGGGTAGAGTAAATCCTCATTTAACATTGTCTTGGAAATTGCAACTTTAATTGAAATAACATATAATGAAATCAGTTTTAGTAGGCTAATTGATGTAACTAAGAGTTAGGTTCTTATGACATATTTCTGGTCACAAATCATCATCAAAAATTCTAAATAAAGATCAAAATACTTCCAATATTGAACACTAAAATACACATGAGCTTCGTATGTTTAAGAAAGATTAATAAAAACAAGTAAAAGCATTATTTACCCACTTACGCTGGTTCAAGGAGACAGGTGGCCAGAGGGTCTCTTAGAAACTCAGAGTGTCAGACAGGAACCAGCCCTGGACAGGATTGCCATTTCATTACAAGATGCCCTCATACACACCCCCACTCACTCTGGGACCAGGTAGACATGCCAGGTCACCCCACGTGCACAGCTTTGGGATGTAGGGGGAAACTGAAGTACCTAGAGAAAACCCACGCAGACATGGGGAAACCATGTGCACTGCATACACACAGTGGCCCCAGACGGGAATCCCTTTTTTTTTCTTGTCAATGTCATAAAGAAACGACGCTGAATAAATTCACGTTATTCAAAGACCTGCTGTACTACAGAAAAGTCAAAGAAGTTCTAAAGAAGATATAATATTAGGACTCCCATAATTGCTATTTGTTTTGAACCCTCATCAATTATTCCGTGCAGTGTAGGGTGGGAAGAGATCAAAAAGAACTTCTGAAAAGGAATGGGCAGAAAAACTCCATAATGAGGGATGCAACCTCCCTCTCTAATATAGCTACAAATACAGGAGCAAAAGATGTGGCAAGAGAGGTTACTGTCAAGAGGCAAGTGCAGAAAAAGCTATTGGTTTTTTAAAAATTCACCCAATTAAAATGCGGTATTGACTTTTACATGTTTTACTTATATTATGGACATTTTCAGTGAGGGAAAAAGCCAAAGACAAAAAAAAAAAAAATTGATTTGGGCGATTTTCTTTTTGCCAAAACATTGGTCATGTAATTATTAACAACAATAAAGAATGCCAAGTAACTGAATTCCATTACGTAATATGAATTCTTGCAACTGCTCACTTTCTTAGTGAATACACCACCTGCTCGTGTTTCCTCCTGCAAATCTCCCAAAGTATATGCGTTGACAGTTCGTCATCCAGAGATGGCTGAGTTGGTTTCATTTCTGTAGGCTAACCACATTTAGGCTTGGAAGCCTTAAAAAGAAGAGGAGGAGGTGGAAGATGAGGGGGAGCAGGAGAAGAATAGAGAAGAGGAAGAGGAAGGGTGAGAAGGATGAAGTGTGAGGGTGGAAAAACAGAGAAAAATAAAGAAGAAAGTAGAATGAATAAAGATTATGTGATCCATAACCTCTGGACTTATGTGAAGTTAAGGCATGGAAGCTAATATGCTAGATTTTGGTGATCCTAGATGTAGGATATTACAGAAAGAAAACCACTTTGCTAACACAAAGAAATAGTAAAGAAAACTTCGTGTGATTTTTTTCTATTTAGATCTCACGCTTAAAATGCAGTTAGAGTAGAAAGGCCATTCTTATAAAATAATGTTTCATTTTGTTCATTTAACTATGGTTTAATATTTTATAGGTATTATACTATATATTGTGTTTTAATTAACTTGAATTTCATGAGAATGCTAAAGAAGTATTTTAATTTGGTACCTAATTTATCAATAGTTTGAAGCACTAACATTGAAAAATGCTTTAGCTTTAAAAGTTTTTAAATTTAAGTTTTAATATATACTTTTGGTTAGGAATTTAATGGTTAAGATAAAACCGCAGACATAACAAAACCTCCAGAAATATATAGCCTAATTGCTTGGTTGGCTATTACAAATCCATTGAAATTGTTACTGTGAGTTAAAAAGACAGCTGAGTTACAATTTGGGAGCAACTGTTAGAACCAGGAGATGGAGTTAGATAAGATCTCCTGTGAATATAAGCAGTATACCTTAGAAAAACAAGAACTTCAAGACTAATTATAATGAAAATGGTTTGGGTAATTACATTTCCATCAGCAGCAAACATATATATATATATCTACACACACACACACACACACACACATATAGTTATATATATATTTTGTAATATACATTTTGTTATATATAACTATATACATATAAAACAAAACACCAGGGATGAGGAAGGCTTTTTGTGAAGTTAGGCTGGTAATACCAGAGTTGGTGTTAAGTTTATATTGATGATTTATTTCTATCAAGTGCCTAAACTAGATGGGGAAATAAATTCTCTATTTCATGTGTTAAAGAATAAAAGTTGCCCCTTATTTTATTGTTTCCAAAAATTATGATTTGATGTGACTGGTAAATGCCTAGACTTATGGCTACGGGTCATTTGGTAAAGGGTATATAAAAGATGAGTTTAGGGGGAATCGGAGAACGAGAACAACGTGCTTCACAGATACCTTGGAGTTTTCACCACAGTGCAGACTGAGAGCTGAGGCATTTGAAAACTAGGTGAACACAGACTTCCTAGGAATTCAGATCCTAAGAAGAAATAGATTAAATTTGATCATACAGATGGTTGGATCAGTAAATATTTTAAAACCCAGAGAATTCAGTAATTGCATTAAAATAGACCTGATACCTAGCACTAAAATTTATTATATTTGCCCATTTGGGCATTGTCCCTAAGAATGTTATCATCCTTATTATAGTTCATCACACCTCTTTAGACTTCAGTTTCCCCATCTGTATGTTGAATGAGTTGGACTAGATGACTTCTACGCTCCTTTTCAACTCTAAACCTTAATAAGTTTATTAGTTTTTATTGAATTCAACATCACACTTGGAAATGCCCTGATGTCATTTGTTATGACGAAGGTATTGGAAATAACAATGTTGGTAGCCATAGTAACAACAGCAACAAAAATGCCCTGTAGAATATGTTAATTAGCTTGATTTAGCCATTCCACAATGTATACATATATCAAAACATCATCTTGTATACCATAAAATATGCAATTTTTGTCAATCAAAAAATAAATTTTTAAAAATGTCCATGACCTCAAAAAGAGGTAAAAAAGATGAAAGCTGTCATACTCCTTACTTAGTACACATAAGGAAACTCATGGAAGACAATCTCACACTTGATAATATAGTAATAAGCAAGCAGTTGAGAACTTGTGTTCTAGCACTTCGTACAGACTTGAGGGCTCTTGGAAGAGAATCTTAAGTCTCTAACACAATCTTGGTGATTTGCATTGTTGCTGAACATTACATCACCTGAGTTAAGGTTAAATGTTCTTGAAGAAAACCACTATATTAAAAATCACTTTAAGTAGACTTAAACTACTACTATTGAGCTGGTCCATGATAACTTATTTGCTAGAACTTTGAAAAAAAGTGTAAGGGGTGGAATAATCACCCCTTAGATTGTTCGATAATGTGCAATAATCCTTCTTTAGATCAGTATTTCCTGTAGTGATGTGTATAAAATACACAATGCAGGGAGGTATAGAAAAGGTATAAGTTCCATTAATGCCTTTCAATCTGATACTTCAAATTTTTCTATATTTTAGTTATTTTTAATTATGCATTTTATTTAATGGTAGATTATGTCTAACTTGTATAAATAAATAAACAGAATAGAGAATCACTGATTTGTTTTTAATTGATGAGGTGCATGCTCAGAAAAAAATTAAATTGCTAATTTAAAGGACTGTCTTTTATTCACTCATTCAACCAACATTTATTGAGCATCTATTCTATTCTAGTCATTGTGTTAGTCTCTGGGAATCCACTGAAGAGAAAACATTGACAGGTCATTTTAAGGTTGGAAGCATTTGTTGATGAATAAATGAGGATTCTTCTAAGAATTATAGTGGGCAGTGAAATATATTTGGAAGAAAAACTGTCTTAGTCTATATTTGCCTGTCTTTCCAGATATCAGGGTTCAGTTTGCCCTGTGACCTCATTTTTCTGATGGATACAAGAAAAATAATTGGTTTTCAGTTTGTGCAGTGTTTCCCTTGTTGTAAGACTGGAAGTGACATTGCCGAGATTGTTACATGTTAGAGGTAAAACCAGAAGCCCTAAAGTGAACTTTTAATAAAAGAAATATGATCATATCACCTTCTTGCTTAAGCCTGGGATATTTGTGTTTTTGTTGTTGTCATTTTGTTTTTGTTTTTGTTTTTAACCATAAACAGAATAGAAATCAAAGTTTTTAGCACAGCATTCAAGATCTCACAAGATCTTCCCTGAATCTACTATTTATCTATGCCCATCACTACAGCTATTGTTCCTCACTTGTTCTGCTTCAATGAGCTATCATATCAAAATCTTGCACATCTTTCAACATCCAGATCAAATGTCAACTCTTCTATAAACATTTCTCCTGCACTTATCTTTACTCCACTAGTAGGTAATCTTATTCTTTTATGTTTTATGGCATTTAATTTATATATCATTTTCAATTAAAAAAATAGAAATAGGGTCTCACTCTATTGCCCAGGTGGGAGTGCAGTAGTGCAGTCATAGCTCACTGTAACCTTAAATTTCTAGGTTCAAGCAATCTTCCTGCCTCATCCTCCTTCAATTTTTTACCATAGTATGCCTTTAATTATTGTTATTTGTGCATGTTACTGCAGTTCTCACTAGATTACAAGACCCTTGAGGATAGCAACTATGTCTTATTCAACTTTGTGTTTTCTATGTTGACTGATACAGTGTTTTTATATAAGAATAACCTAGGAAAATTCAGTACATTTAATTGTTGTTTAATTGAAGGGCAAAATGAAAAAAAATTTCAAAAGATACTGAAATCACCTTCTAGATTTATCAGATGGTTTTAACAGCAACTAAAAAACAAACCCTAGAAATAATTAAACTCTTATATCAAGAAAGAAGTAATATACATTTAAAGGAAAGAAAGTCTGTAAGTATTACAAATCAAGAAAATACAGAATTTGAAGTAAGTAGTATTAAGCAGAAGTGGTACCAACAAAGCACAGTACACTGCATTTGTATAACACCTATACCTCCTAAGTGGTTCAAGTTAAGCAGTTGCCTTAATGTAGTCAACTTTATGGCAGAAGCCACTCAGACTGGAAATGCTTATTATACCTTCAAGTCCATAAATGTTGTCATGACCTTTCTCATACTACTACTGTCTTGGAAAATTTTAGCAAATTACTACTGCGAATTCTGCTTAGATGCCTTTATACACACATACCCACCTTTAATTCATTCCCCTGGTAGAGTGCTGTGAAAAATAAGAAACTGAAGATGTTGTAAAGGTTATTGCATCCAAGCTGAAGATAATTACAGGTTACCATATTGGGACACAAAGTGGTTTGTTGTACCTGAAGCCCACAAGCAGAAGTATGTAACACTCACATGCACATCACCTTCAACAGAAGTAGGAAAATCCTTGTACATTGTCTCCTGTACTAAAATCACTTCACTCAGTACAGATAAGCACATAATTTCTCAATGAATCATGGAATTATTAGTTAATGCCTACTTGACCTTTCTACCAGTATACCTTTCCAAAAAAAGAAAAAAAAAAACCTGAGTAATTTGTAGACCTTAAAGATCAGCAACACTAGTGAGTGATTTGACAGTAAGAAATAAGTAAGAGACATTCTAAGGTTTCTTGCTTAGTTGCTTAGGAAATCAAGAACCTCACTGCATTAGAGCTGGGGTAAAAGAAGTCCTGAGTTTATAAAACTCTAACAAGCAGAGAAAAACAAACAAAAATGAGCAAAATTTCTTAGCTCAAAAGTTTAGCAATTTTCTTGTTTTAGAACTAAAAATTCAGTAGTATCAGCTGCCTATAAAATCTATAGAGCAATCAGAGTGAGTAGCCATTATCTCATTTGGTGCAATTCAAAATGACAATTCAAAGCCAGTATATTTTCTGTCTATGCTTGCAATAATGATGAAAAATGTCATAGATGGTTGAAATGTAACTGTCACTCAAGAAGAGTATAAAACACACTTTCTGAGTGTTTTTGAAAGATCTCATTTTTTTTTAAAAAAATGGGAACTATGTCTTTCAAATATAAGCTGCATTGGACATCAGTAAAATATCTGGGCAGGCATACAATAACTTGTTGAGAATCTCTAGATTCACCTTTTATGGATTGGTAGGATGTCATAGAAGATTTTGGCATAGATACTCTAACTCAGAAATCGCTTAACTATCCAAGACACCTTCATTCCTTTATCCTTCTTGTTCAAGCTATGGCCAAGATCTGTTAACAGCTCCTTAGGACTAGCTCCTTCTCATCTTTTGTATTCATTAATCTCCACTGATTCTTAGTTAAGGTATTCAGCCCTTCTCACATGAACTGTTATGAGAGTCTTGAAATTGGCCTTCTGTTACTCCAATATGCCCATCTCGAATCCACTATTTAATACTATAATGAGAGGAACCATCCTAAAATGTAAATCTCACTGTGCTGCATTCAGGATGAAAGCTTTAGAATGACTACTGGTTGCCTAGAAGATAAAATACAAGTCTTTTAGTACAAGACATTGCAAAATCTTCTCTGTGTCTACTTCTCCCACCTCAGTTATCAACACATTTTCCATTTCCTCCTCTCTCCATTCCTACCATAATCGTCCCTCTGGATGTTTCTCCATCCAACATACTTCATTCCCCCATTCCACTATCCATGCTGTGATTTTTGTCTAGGATACCCCTTTTCCCCTTATTCCAACATATTTTGCAAAGCACGGTTCAATATTCTCTTTCTCTATGAAGTCTATAAAATTAACCTCATTCTAGAACTGTGCAAATACTTCTGTTGTGACACCAATAACAATTTATTTCACTAGCATCTTTAAATGTCCATACTACAGACAGGTTATAAAGGTAATTCCACAAAAGCATGGAACATGCATGATTGTTTTTGTTTCCTCAAAATGGAGCAAAATAAGCACTCTATAAATATTTATTTTAATTCCCTTTATTAAGGGGAACTTAACTTATCCAGAAGCATTAAGAAACTATTAAACAAGCACTGCTTCTTAAACAGAATTTGCTATACAGTCATGTGTCACTTAATGATGGGGATACATTGTGAGAAATGCATTGTTAGGTGATTTTCTCCTTGTGTGAACATCATAGAATGTACTACACAAATGTAGATGGTACAGCCTATTGCTCCCAGGCTACAAACCTGTACAGAACGTTACTGTACTAAATACTGCAGGCAACCATAATGCAATGGTAAGTGTTCATGTATCTAAACATAGAAAAAAAATAGTAAAAATTATAGCATTATAATCTTATGAAACCATTGTCATATATGTGGTCCATGATTGACTAAAACATTGCTATGGGGTGCATGACTCTACTTTCACTGCATTATGGGTAAGGAGTTAGTATGATTCATGGTCAAAATGTAATAAACTATATTGGTGGAATGCTAGCTGCCTAGAGACAGTATAGGTACAGTAGTTAAGTATGTATTTTTGATGCCAGATTGTTTGGTTTTAAATTCTGACTACCATTTACAAGACGTATAATTTTGGTCAATACCCTTGAGCTCGCTAATCTTTAGTCTCTTCAGCTATAAAATGAAGATAATAATACTCATAAATTTGTTGTAAGAATGAAATAATATAGATCAAGTAGCTTAGATAGGCATTTATATAGGACACAGTATACATCAGATATTATTTCTAAAGTAGATGCAGTAGGATAAAGGTATACGTGTGTGTAATCTGTGTAAAATCAACTAATTACGTTTCCACAAAGCAATAAATACTTTTAGCTGCGGCTATTAAGATAAGGTCTGTAACAGGAATACCATGTTAAAGTACCTAGACTCTTTGCAATGGGGAGCCCATGGGGTGTTTGTGGTAACTAACTGACATGAGTTTCATTTTCAGATCACTGTATATAAAACAACTATTGCAGAGATGAGAAAAGGAGTAATTAGAGGAAGGAAAATAAGTAAATATGGTAATACTCTAGGTTAGAAGTTGATATGGTTTGACTCCATGTCCCCACCCAAATCTCATCTTGTACCTCCCATAATTCCTACATGTTGTGGGAGGGACCTTGTGGGAGATGATTCAATTATGGGGGCAGGTCTTTTCCATGCTGTTCTCATGATAGTGAATGGGCTTATGAGATCTGATGGTTTTAAAAATGGGAGTCACTCCTGCAGAAGCTCTTTTTGCCTGCTGCCATCCATGTAAGATGCCATCCACGTCTCCTCCTTACCTTCTGCCATGATTCTGAGGCCTCCCCAGCCATGTGGAACTGTAAGTCCAATTAAACCTCTTTTTCTTCCCAGTCTTTGGTATGTCTTTATCAGCAGTGTGAAATGAACTAATACAGTAAATTGGTACCAGTAGAGTGGGGCGCTGCTGAAAAAATACCTGAAAATGTGGAAGTGACTTTGGAACTGGGTAACAGGCAGAGGTTGGAACAGTTTGAAGGGCTCAGAAGAAGACAGGAAAATGTGGGAAAGTATGGCACTACCTAGAGACTTGTTGAATGGCTTTGTCCAAAATGCTGATAGTGATATGGACAATAAAGTCCAAGCTGAGGTGGTCTCAGATGGAAATGAGGAACTTGTTGAAACTGGAGCAAAGATGACTCTTGTTACGTTTTAGTGAAGAGACTGGTGGCATTTTGCCCCTGCCCTAGAGATCTGTGGAACTTGAGAGAGATTATTTAGGGTATCTGGTGCAAGAAATTTCTCAGCAGCAAAGCATTCAAGAGCTGACTTGGGTGCTATTAAACACACTCAGGTTTAGAAGGGAAGCAGAGCATAAAAGTTTAGAAAATTTGCAGGGACATGGAGTCAAGGGAGATTTTGCATGGGGCCTGTAGTCCCTTTGTTTTGGTCAATTTCTTCCATTTGGAACAGCTGTCTTTACCCAATGCCTGTACCACCATTGTATCTAGGAAGTAACTAACTTGCTTTTGATTTTACAGGCTCATAGATGGAAGGAACTTGCCTTGCCTTGGATGAAGCTTTGGACTGTGGACTTTTGAATTAATGCTGAAATGAGTTGAGACTTTGGAGGGCCGTTGGGAAGGGATGATTGCTTTTGAAATGAAAAGATATGAGATTTGGGGGGGGGGCAGGGGCAGAATGATATGGTTTGGCTCTATGTCCCCACACAAACCTCATATTGTAGCTCACATAATTCCCACATGCTGTGGGAGGCACCTGGTGGGACATGATTGAATTATGGGGGTGGGTGTTTTCCATGCTGTTCTCATAATAGTGAGTAGGTCTCAGGAGATCTGATGGTTTTAAAAATGGGAGTTGCCCTGCACAAGCTCTTTTTGCCTGCCTCCATCCATGTAAGATATGACTTGCTCCTCCTTGCCTTCCACTAAGATTGTGAGGCTTCCCCAGTCACATGAAACTGTTAGTTCTCCATTAAACCTCTTTCCTCTGTAAATTGCCCAGTCTCGGGTATGTCTTTATCAAAACCATGAAAACAGACAAATAGAGGGGTGATGAAGGTTAAAAACTGAGATAGACAAAGCTTTGTCGTTAGGCACACACAGGTGAAAATTGTTACATATTTCTAGTAAATTGTTTTATTTTTCAAGTCATGACCTTTTTATTTCCAATAATGCTTCTTGTCTATGAATCTATTTTTCTGATAATACTGAAACACCAATTTTCATTTTATTAAATTTTTTCTGATTTGGGGAATTATTTTTATAATCCTTTGGTGTTTTTTTATAATTAATTAATTAATTAATTATTATTATTATACTTTAAGTTCTAGGGTACATGTGCATAATGTGCAGGTTTGTTACATATGTATACTTGTGCCATGTTGGTGTGCTGCACCCATCAACTCGTCAGCACCCATCAACTCATCATTTACATCAGGTATAATTCCCAATGCAATCCCTCCCCCCTCCCCCCTCCCCATGATAGGCCCCGGTGTGTGATGTTCCCCTTCCCGAGTCCAAGTGATCTCATTGTTCAGTTCCCACCTATGAGTGAGAACATGCGGTGTTTGGTTTTGTGTTCTTGTGATAGTTTGCTAAGAATGATGGTTTCCAGCTGCATCCATGTCCCTACAAAGGACACAAACTCATCCTTTTTTATGGCTGCATAGTATTCCATGGTGTATATGTGCCACATTTTCTTAATCCAGTCTGTCACTGATGGACATTTGGGTTGATTCCAAGTCTCTGCTGTTGTGAATAGTGCCATAATAAACATACGTGTGCATGTGTCTTTATAGCAGCATGATTTATAATCCTTTGGGTATATACCCAGTAATGGGATGGCTGGGTCATATGGTACCTCTAGTTCTAGATCCTTGAGAAATCACCATACTCTTTTCCATAATGGTTGAACTAGTTTACAATCCCACCAACAGTGTAAAAGTGTTCCTATTTCTCCACATCCTCTCCAGCACCTGTTGTTTCCTGACTTTTTAATGATTGCCATTCTAACAGGTGTGAGATGGTATCTCATTGTGGTTTTGATTTGCATTTCTCTGATGGCCAGTGATGATGAGCATTTTTTCATGTGTCTGTTGGCTGTATGAATGTCTTCTTTTGAGAAATGCCTGTTCATATCCTTTGCCCACTTTTTGATGGGGTTGTTTGTTTTTTTTTCTTGTAAATTTGTTTGAGTTCTTTGTAGGTTCTGGATATTAGCCCTTTGTCAGATGACTAGATTGCAAAAATTTTCTCCCATTCTGTAGGTTGCCTGTTCACTCTGATGGTAGTTTCTTTTGCTGTGCAGAAACTCTTTAGTTTAATTAGATCCCATTTGTCAATTTTGGCTTTTGCTGCCGTTGCTTTTGGTGTTTTAGACATGAAGTCTTTGCCCATGCCTATGTCCTGAATGGTACTACCTAGGTTTTCTTCTAGGGTTTTTATGGTATTAGGTCTAACATTTAAGTCTCTAATCCGTCTTGAATTAATTTTCGTATAAGGAATAAGGAAAGGATCCAGTTTCAGCTTTCTACTTATGGCTAGCCAATTTTCCCAGCACCATTTATTAAAAAGGGAATCCTTTCCCCATTTCTTGTTTTTCTCAGGTTTGTCAAAGATCAGATGGCTGTAGATATGTGGTATTATTTCTGAGGACTCTGTTCTGTTCCATTGGTCTATATCTCTGTTTTGGTACCAGAACCATGCTGTTTTGGTTACTGTAGCCTTGTAGTATAGTTTGAAGTCAGGTAGCGTGATGCCTCCAGCTTTGTTCTTTTGACTTAGGATTGTCTTGGCGATGCGGGCTCTTTTTTGGTTCCATATGAACTTTAAAGCAGTTTTTTCCAATTCTGTGAAGAAACTCATTGGTAGCTTGATGGGGATGGCATTGAATCTATAAATTACCTTGGGCAGTATGGCCATTTTCACGATATTGATTCTTCCTATCCATGAGCATGGTATGTTCTTCCATTTGTTTGTGTCCTCTTTTATTTCACTGAGCAGTGGTTTTGTAGTTCTCCTTGAAGAGGTCCTTTACATCCCTTGTAAGTTGGATTCCTAGGTATTTTATTCTCTTTGAAGCAATTGTGAATGGAAGTTCATTCCTGATTTGGCTCTCTGTTTGTTACTGGTGTATAAGAATGCTTGTGATTTTTGCACATTAATTTTGTATCCTGAGACTTTGCTGAAGTTGCTTATCAGCTTAAGGAGATTTTGGGCTGAGACAATGGAGTTTTGTAAATATACAATCATGTCATCTGCAAACAGGGACAATTTGACTTCTTCTTTTCCTAACCGAATACCCTTGATTTCCTTCTCTTGCCTGATTGCCCCAGCCAGAACTTCCAACACTATGTTGAATAGGAGTGGTGAGAGAGGGCATCCCTGTCTTGTGCCAGTTTTCAAAGGGAATTTTTCCAGTTTTTGTCCATTCAGTATGATATTGGCTGTGGGTTTGTCATAAATAGCTCTTATTATTTTGAGGTACATTCCATCAATACCGAATTTATTGAGTGTTTTTAGCATGAAGGGCTGTTGAATTTTGTCAAAAGCCTTTTCTGCATCTATTGAGATAATCATGTGGTTCTTGTCTTTGGTTCTGTTTATATGCTGGATTATGTTTATTGATTTGCGAATGTTGAACCAGCCTTGCATCCCAGGGATGAAACCCACTTGATCATGGTGGATAAGCTTTTTGATGTGCTGCTGAATCCGGTTTGCCAGTATTTTATTGAGGATTTTTGCATCGATGTTCATCAGGGATATTGGTCTAAAATTCTCTTTTTTTGTTGTGTCTCTGCCAGGCTTTGGTATCAGGATGATGTTGGCCTCATAAAATGAGTTAGGGAGGATTCTCTCTTTTTCTATTGATTGGAATAGTTTCCGAAGAAATGGTACCAGCTCCTCCTTGTACCTCTGGTAGAATTCAGCTGTGAATCCATCTGTTCCTGGACTTTTTTTGGTTGTTAGGCTATTAATTATTGCCTCAATTTCAGAGCCTGCTATTGGTCTATTCAGGGATTCATCTTCTTCCTGGTTTAGTCTTGGAAGAGTGTAAGTGTCCAGGAAATTATCCATTTTTTCTACATTTTCTAGTTTATTTGCGTAGAGGTGTTTATAGTACTCTCTGACGGTAGTTTGTATTTCTGTGGGGTCGATGGTGATATCCCCTTTATCATTTTTTATTGCGTCTATTTGATTCTTTTCTCTTTTCTTCTTTATTAGTCTTGCTAGCGGTCTGTCAATTTTGTTGATCTTTTCAAAAAACCAACTCCTGGATTCATTGATTTTTTGGAGGGTTTTTTGTGTCTCTATCTCCTTCAGTTCTGCTCTGATCTTAGTTATTTCTTGGCTTCTGCTAGCTTTTGAATGTGTTTGCTCTTGCTTCTCTAGTTCTTTTAATTGTGATGTTAGAGTGTCAATTTTAGATCTTTCCAGCTTTCTCTTGTGGGCATTAGTTCTTGTTTTTTTTTTTTACTTCCTTTTTCTTCATTCTTATTTTCCTCTGGGCTAATCATATATTCTTTATGTATAAAGCATATATAATTTTTTATATATTGACAATAAAGTATTTTTACTTTATTGGTCTGGAAATAACAGAATCTATTTTATAATGCACATTGTTTTTACATGCACATGAAATATTTGCAAAAATTTTACACATTGTTGACCACAAAGCAAGTCTGAGGATACACAAAAGACAGGGCCGCCAAATAGTCAACTGCACAGGGGCAATTAGCTCAAGAGGGGAAAGGTTGATGAAGTTGAGCCCACTCCCTATCAGCCAAGATGTTTGCCTTGTCATGGGATTATGAAGAAAGGGATATATTTTGCTACTGAGCACAGGGATGACAAGCTGTTTGTCCCTTTTAAAGTTTCTTTAAAGAAATATTTACATTTAATTAAAGTTAATTAAAAGGTACTATCAAGATCAGCAACAGCTCTAAACAAAAAAAATCCTGTCTTCTAATAATGGGATAACATTCAGAATCAAGTAAAGGGTTAACAAAAGAAAACAAAAAAATTGAAATAAAACTACAAAACAGTATCATTCATGAACATAGATACAAAATCCTTAACAAATATTAGCAAATTGTACCCTGGAATGTATAAAAATAATTATACCTTACAACCAAGTGAAATGTATCCCAAACTACAAGGCTCATTCAACACTCAAAAATCAATTAATGTAATCCATCACACTAGCAGGCTAAAGAAGAAAAATCACATGATTATCACATGATTATCTCAGCAGACACAGAAAAAAGAATTTGACAAAATCTAATGTCCATTCATGATAAAAACTCACAGAAAACCAGGAATAGAGAGAAACTTTCTTAACTTGAAAAATAACATCTACAAAGAACCTGCAGCTACCATCAAACTTAATCGCAAGAAACTCAAAGCTTTTCTTCATATATTAGGAATAAAGTAAGTATGTCTCTAACCACTCTTTTTCAATATCATCCTTGAAAGTCCTAGCTTATACAATACGACAAAAGTAGAAAATTAAGGATGTGCAGATTGAGAAAGAAAAAATAAAACTGTCTTTGTTCAAACTGTAGAAATCTGAAGGAATCAAAGCAACAAACCCCTGCAATTAATAAGTGATTATAGCAAGATTGTAGAATTCAAGGTTAAGATACAAAAGTCAATTGTTTCCCTGTATATCAGTAGTAAACAAGTAGAATTTGAAATTTAAAATGTAACATCGATGACATTAGCACTCCCAAAGATGAAATACTCAGATATAAATCTAACCAAACAAGTGTAAGATCTATGTGAGGAAAACTACAAAACTCTGATGAAAGATAATAAAGAAGAACTAAATAAATGGAGAGATATTTAATGTTTATGGATAGGAAGGCAATATTGTTGAGATGTTCTTTCTTCCCTACTGGATAGAGATTCAATGCAATCCCAAGTTATTTTGTGGATGTTGATAAATTGATTCTAAACTCTACATGGAGAGTCAAAAGACCCAGAATAGTCAACTCAATATTGAACAAAAAGTTGGAGGACTGCACTATTCAACTGCAAGATTTACTGTAAATCTACAGTAATCAAGATAGAGTAGTATTGGCAAAAGAATAGACAAATAGACCAATGAAACAGAATAGAGAGCCCAGAAATAGATGCATGTAAACATTGTCAACTGATATTTGACAAAGGAGAAAAGAAAATACAATGGGCCAAAGATAGTTTTTTCAACAAATGAAGATGAAACGAGTAAACATCCACATGAAGAAAAAATGAATCTAGACACAGAACTTACACCCTTCGCAAAAATCAACTCAAAATAGATCATAGACCTAAATGTAAAATGGGAAACTATAAAATATCTAGAAGATAACATAGGAGAAAACCTAGGTGACCTTAGGTATGGCAATGAATTTTTAGATACACCACCAAAGGTATGACCCATGAAATAAACAATGCTGGGCTTCATTTAAATTAAATGCACTGGACTTCATTTAAATTAAAAACTCCTCTGTGAAAGACTATTTCAAGAGAATAAGAAGATAAATCACAGACTTGGAGAAAATATTTGCAAAAGACTTATCTGATAAAAGACAAAATATACAAAGAACTCAAAACTCAACAATAAGAAAACGAACAACTTAACTTAAAAAGTGGGCAAAAGACCTGACCCAATATCTCACCAAAGAAAATATATAGGTACATAAGCATATAAAACTCCAGAACATATATGTCATTAGGGAATTGCTAATTAAAACAACTAGATACCACAAAACCTCTTAGAATGGCCACAATATAAAACACTGACAACACCAAAAGCTGGTGAGGATGTAGAGCAACAGAAGCAATCATTTATTGCTGATAGGAATGATAAATGGGAAAGCCACTTTAGAATATAGTTTGTCAGTTTCCTACAAAACTAAATGTACACTTACCATATGATTCAGCAATTGTGCTCCTTGACATTTACCCAAATGAAGTGATAACATGTCCACACAAAAACCTGTACACATATGTTTATAAATGATTTATTCAAAATTGCCAAAACTTGGAAGCAAACAAGTTGTCCTTCTGTAGGTTAACAGATAAATCAACTGTGGTACATCCAGACAAATATTTTTCAATGCTAAAAAGAAATGATCTATCAAGCCATGAAAAGATATGGAGGAAACGTAAATGTATATTACTAAGTGAAATAAGGCAATAGCTGGGCGTGGTGACTCACGCTTGCAATCCCAGCACTTTGGGAGGCTGAGGTGGGCGGTCACTTGAGGCCAGGAGTTTGAGACCAGCCTGGCCAACATGCTGAAACCCCATCTCTACTAAAAGTACAAAAAAAATTAGTCGGGCATGGTGGCGGGCGCCACTCTGGAGGCTGAGGCAGAAGAATTGTTTGAACCCAGGAGGCAGAGGTTGCAGTGAACGGAAATCGCGCCACTGCACTCCAGCCTGGGCAAAAAGAGTGAAACTCCATCTCAAAAAAAAAAAAAAAAAAAGAAAGAAGAGAAAGAAAGAAGGCAATCTGGGAAAACCATATACCATGTGATTCCAGTGTCATAACACATTGGAAAAGGCAAAACTATGGAGACTAAAAAAACTCAGTGGTTGCCCCATGGGTTAGTGGGGAGGAAGGGATAAATAGGCATAGCACAGAGGATTTTCTGGGGAGTGAAACTACTCTGTATGATACTGTAATAATGAATACATGACATTATACATTTTTCAAAACTCAAAGGATGTACTACTACAAGAGTGAATAGTAAATTCGAATGTAAACTATGGGCTTTGGATGATAAAACACATACACATAAACAAAACAAACCCCTTTCCCGTACAAAACATGCCCTTGGAATTAACCAGAGGTGCATGGGCACATGTACACACACACACACATACACACACACCCCTATATAATCAATTCATTAGAGACAAAATCACAAAAGAATCATAAAATATTTGGAACTGAGCAACAATTAAAATATTACATAAAAATGCTGCAACTAAAACACTATCAGAAAGAGTATAGCCTTAAATGCCTGTATTGGAAAATAAAAAATTTGAAAACTAATGAGATGAGTTCTAACTCAAGAAATTAAAAATAAACAGCAGAGTAAAAAAAGAAGATATATTAACATTGAAATTAATTATTTTAAGAAACAAAGTTGATCAAATTAGAAGAGTATATGGTATATAGTAAGGTCTCTTAACTGTTTGCTATTATTGTAAATTTAAGTGTGGAGAGGTACTGATAATACGTTTTCTCTACTTAAGGTCTAAAGATCAGTCTTGTAGTTTTTTTTTCTCTAAGACTAAATGCTATGTCACTTGCAGCAAATCACTTCATTTTCCTAAATCTTTATTACTTAATATATAAAATGAAGTTTTTGGATGGAAAGCCATACCTAGATCTATCTATCCAGGATTCCACTTTTCAAGACTTGGCTGAGGCAACAATTTGGCTGATATCAAACTCAACTTGTACACTCCTGCTATGATATGGCCCATTAGTTTTTGTTTTAAATCCTGGAAATGATGAAACATGGTGAGTTACAATTACATGGTACATAAATTTATTAATAATATTATTATATTATTATTATTATTACTACTAGTAGTAGTACTGAAAAAAGTATAGTAAGTTGATTCTCTTGCTAATACTATTTCCTTTTAGTATCAGAATTCATTCATGACTGAATTCCCAGCATTAAAAACAAAAATATCTTTCCACAATACTCATTTTCAGGAAATGTTATAATCTTCTTCTAAGGAATTTTATAGAAGCCGCAGGATACTGCTAAGTGTTCCTAAGGCAAACTGGCTAACAACCTACTTGTCAAATCAGTATCATGTTCACTTACTCAAGAAGATACTGGTGTGAAATAAAAGTAGGGCAGGCTCTCTAATTTCTCTCATATGTAGAGCAACAGAGAAAATTCATTTTCCTTTTCATAATTACAGAAAATGATCACAGAGCATTTTTGCTCAAAATATAGAGGTCATTTTTTAGCTTTCTATTTACTTTTCTTTCACCACGTTGTACAAAGGATGAATGATAACTGGGAACACGACACTAGAGGAACCTCTTTTTCTCCCTTTTCTGCTGTCTACTCTCTTTAAAACAGTGCTTCTTAAAGGGTTGTCAGACACACTTGCAGGAAGTCTGTATAATTGAAACTATTTTCCTAATAATACTAAGATATTGTTTTCCTTTATCACTCCCATTATCCCACGAGTGTAGAGTGGAGTTTCCCAGAATCTACATGAAGTGTAATATCACAACAGATGGAATACAGAAACACATATGAGACTAGCTGTCTTCTGTTAAGCCAAAGGTTAAAGACATTAACAAATATATAAAACAATGCCACTTTTCTCACAAAATGTTTTCAGCTTTGGAAAATGTATTTTTCATAAAGGTGTTTTATGTTAGTATGCCATGGATTTATTATTTTTAAATGAATTAATAAATAGTCTTAAAGTTTCTAATGTGGTAAATGTTGATAGATAACAATCTACACAAACAGAAGCTCTTTATAATGTTTAAGGCTATAAAGAGGTCCTGAAACCAAAAATTTGAGAACCATTACTTTAAGTAGTTCCTCCAGTAGCTAAGAAGAAAAAATTAGGAAATAGAAGCATGTAAAATCCAGAGAAAAGGACCAGAGGCATCCAAATGCCTAGCTAACCCAAAAGAACAGACTAGAGCACTTGGAAAACCTCTCATCTTCCATAAGAGTTTACACTACCTGTGAGTAACAAACTGTTTAATTCAAAACTGTGGATGAGATTACGCAGAACATAATAAAATGAAGATTAAGGGTAAGTGGGAAAGGACTCAAATTACACTATAGGCCGGGTGCGGCGACTCAGGCCTGTAATCCTAGCACTTTGAGAGGCCGAGGAAGGAGAATTACTTAAGTCCAGGAGTTTGAGACCAGCCTGGGCAACATGGCAAAACTGCCTCCCTACGAAAAATGCAAAAATTAGCCAGGCATAGTGGTGAGTGCCTGTAGTCCCAGCTACTCAGAAGGCTGAGCGGGAGGATCCTGGAGCCTGGGAGGCAGACTGCAGTGAGCCGAGACCACACCTCTGCACTCCAGCCTGGGCAACAGAGCAAGACTCTGTCTCAAAAATATATATATGTATATACTTTAGATTTTTAATACTCCATGAGTATTAAAACATAGTATTTTAATCATTATCTTAAAATAAAGTGTTTGTTTAGTGCCCAGTGAATTTATGTGTCTTAAGTGTTTGGGAATGCTGTATACATCGTATCTGTGTAAATGGTGTAAAGTTGACTGGAACATGTCCTGTTATGTAGTGCTATATGACAACGTCAGTATACGCTGTGGAGGTTTAGATCAGAAATTCTAGAATCAGGCTGCCTGGATTTGAATCTCAGTATTTCAAGTTACTTGATTTCCCCAGCCCTCAGTCTCCTCATCTATAAAGTGGGATTGATAACAAGAGCAACTTCCCCATGGGGTTGCTATGCAGATACAATTAGCTAATATTTGTTGATGTTCGACAAAGGCTTATAGCACAGCACCTGGCCACAGTATGTGCCATATAAAGAAATGTTTAGTTATTGCCATGACTTTTAATTAATGACATACATTAAAAGTAATGGCAAAAAATGCAATTAGTTTTGCACCAACCTATAAGTAATGTATACCATTAATTAAAAGTCATGTAAAAAAAACCACAATTACTTTTGCACTAACCTATGATAAGTAAAACCAGAGCCACCAGGTGAGATGCCATGAAAAAGCAAGGACCTGAACTGTGAAGCAAACACACTATTGGGAGCAGATCAGAGTGAGTTATTAGTAGAAGAAACAGACACCAGACTTTGGCATTAGAAGGAGTCCTTAGACAAACCTCACACTAAATCATCAAAGCTCAAAAAGATAAAGAGGCTTTAGATCTGAAAGGGAAATGGTATTGTTCCAAACAAAGTCTCACGAAATATATTTCACAGAGACTAAGCTTCTTTCAAACATCTGAAAGAGGCTTTGCCTATACCAGCGGACCCTCTAAGCCCAGCGTCTGCCCTCCAGCTATCACAAATGAGCACCACCACTTGATGGCATTCAAATCACGCACTTTACGCACAAGCATTTCCCATGGCTAGATCATTTCCAATGGTATTCTAATGCACTTTAAAATGTATTTGAAATATTTGGGGATACAAAGAAGGTGAGAGAGTAAGAAAAGTTATACTACATTTTTTCCAGGGAAAATTTAATTAATATTTGAATAGAAGGAACTCTTATTTACTCTGGCATTTATATTAATCTGTTCCAATCTCATTAAGTAATCTAAAATGCTTTTGAAAGCACCCTTGCTAAGCACTTTATAATAGTTGTGTTCATTAAATATACTCTTTACTAATCTTATTCAAAAATAGGGCCTTCCTAACACGTGTTAAATTTATAATTCAATTTAGCACATATAATTGTATAATTTTTTAAACAACAAGGACTCCTGACCACTGTGTATTCAGAAGTAAATAATGGATTTAATATTTAAAATCAGACACAATTTAATTTCCTGTAATTAAATGTCACAATAGCTACACTAGAGTTGCAATGGAAATTCCTTTGTTTCTAAAGCTTTAGTTAGTTGAGTTAGGAGTTATTTCCTGAATCCAAAGTGTTCTATTGTCTTTTCCAACCAAATACCAAATTGAGTCACCATTTTTACTCTTATTATGTAAATCCAGAATTGTAGGAGTAAACTTTTAGAAGAAGGTTAGCTTTTTAGGATAGTGCACTTCACGTAGTAGGACTTCAGTAAATGTACAGATAATGAGTATAACAAACACTCTTCTATTAGAAGCAAAGCAGAGGAGCACAGCCTTTTAAAGGCCCCAAATAAATTCCCTCTCCTGGGATATTACATAAGAAACCCTGAGACTAAGTACCAGGGACTGGCCTCTTTTTCTTTCAGCTCCTCTTTAAGAACAATGGGAAGAAGTTAAATAGGTATGTTTGCTTTTATTGAGAGAGTAGCTTGTACTTCTAATGTGGCATCTCTGTTGAGAGCTTGTGAAGTATTTTGTGTACATAAATTTTTAGATAGCCTCTAGCCTAAAACATAAAAAATACAAGGCTATAGACATGTCCCTTGATTCTTTTAAAAGAAAACTTTCATAGAGAGCTTAATCGTGAGTTCATAAAACCTGAGCAGAAAGTTAAAGTTGTTCTGTTTTTCTTTTTTCAAAGGAGATTTTTGATGAGAACATAATTAGTCTTTTGCTCTCCGTGACAATTAGCCCATTTCAAACACCAGTGGGCAAAAGCCAGACAGGAGCAGCCCAAAGGTCACAGCTCAGTCAGAACTGACACCAGTCATGCACATAACACACGTAGCACTGTGCTTGATGCACAGTGAGCCCTCATCAGTAACCACAATAATAGATGATTATTATTTGAGAAGGCAAAGTCTGACACAGTAACTGGGCTTCTTCTCCTTTCCTAACTGCCTTGCTTGGTTATCTTTTCACCTTTATCCTCCTTGCCAAAGGGATGTTAATTTATTTATTCAACAAATACTGACTGAGTACCTATTCTATGGCAGGCACTGTTTTAAGCACTGGCTGACAATATTCAACTTTCTCTGGGCTCTATAACCCCAGAAATCAGGAAGGGTCAAGGAATCACTCCCACCTATTTGTGTTGCTGAAACAGCTTACTGCAAAGAGCCGTCCTTCGTCCTTCTTCATATGACTTAGATAAGGTTCAACGATGACTCCCTGCTTACCTTGTCCCATTCTCTGCTTCATAAATGGTAAGCATCTATGAACTACTTGTTTCCATTGACAAATCTGGGCAAAACGCCCACTTATTTGTGTTAACTAAACTTTAGTTAGACTTCTCTCCTTCACTCAGAAAAGAACTGAATTTTGGTGCGCTCTTGACCATTGGAATTTGGAAAAACTGCTCTTTCTCTCTTTAATGGCAAGAATCAACTGACCTCTGGGAAAATATCCCTAATTGATCCTAACACCTGCTCATCTTACTTCTCACACCTGGTTCTTTCCAGGGTCATTTACTCCTTTCTTTAAAATAAAGGGTTTATTTTTCTTTTTTTTTTCTATCTGACCTTTGGGATGCTTTCAGATCTCATGGTTGGCATATTCTCTCTATTGCAATATCCATGCCCTTCTTGTTATAGTCCCTTTTCCCTGTTGTAAAATCTCTCTGTACTGAATCCAAATTGTTTTTTTGTTTTGTTTTGTTTTGTTTTGTTTGATGACAGACATTCCAGCAGTAAACAGAGCATCCAAAAATTCTGCCCTGTTGGCACTTACATTCATGGGAAAGACAGACAATAAGAAAAAGCATGTTTGTACTCTTGTGATAATTGTTTAGGAGAAAAAATAAAGCAAGGGAAATAGGTATTAAATATGACAGTATCTTAGTACACTTCTGCTGCTATAACAAAATAACTGAGACTGGGTAATTTTTAAGGAACAGAAATTTATTTCTCACAGTTCCAGAGGTCAGAAAGTTTAAGATCAATGTGCCGGCAGGCCTGGTGTTTGTTGAGATCCCCATTCCCTGCTTCCAAGATGGCACCTTGCAACTGTGTCCTGCAGAGGTGACAAATGGTGTATCTTCAAAAGGCAAAATGCAGAAGGGTAAAAAGGGGCCTAAGCTAGTTCCCTCCAGCGCTTTTAGAATAGGCACTGATTCATTCGTGAGCTTAACCATTTGCACAAAGGCTGTATTTCTTAATACTACCACAATGGGGATTAAGCTTCAACATGAATTTGGAGGAGATACATTCAAATCATGCAGAGAGGTCTTTGAAACTTTACATAGGGTGACTTGGGAAGGCCTCATGGAGATGAATTTGAGAAAAGCCTGAGGGAAGTAAGGGAGCAGATATCTGAGGGAAGAAGATTAAGCCATAAAATAAGAACATGCTTAGAATATGCATGGAGCAGTCAAGGAGGTGATGACCTGACAGGAGCAGGAAAATTTAGGGGACTCTCATTTGACTCATTTTGATGGAGTCATGTAATCTTCTGCAATGTGAGTCTTACTTGAGGTGCAAGGGCACTCTTTGAGCCCCGTTAATGGTGGTCAGTGGAGAGGTGGTCTTACACTCAGCACCATGACTTCTGTTGTGGAGGCTTAATTGACAATAAGATGCCTCCAAGTGGAGTGAGACCTAAGGGGTCAAATTGTTGCTTTCAGGCACAGTATTCTTCAAAGCCCGGGCATTTGATTTTCAAGGCCCTGCTACATACAACTTGGCCACAAATAGTAGATTGGAAAGAGAATCGATGAGGTGCCAGATGGCTTTGCAACCATAGACTGGGAACGGTCCTACTAGCTTGGGGCCAAATAGGGGGAGGAATAAGGGGTCACAAACAGGAAAGTTTCTAAACACACATCTTTTTCTCTTTCTTGGGGCTGAATTGCTGCATATGAGTGGAGTAGAGGATAAGACGTTTGGATAGGTTTGGAAATCTGAGGTCAGATTTCCTTCCTACCTCACTTCTTTTTTGAGGAACTCCAGAGAGTTTTCAAGCTTCTCAGAGTAACCCTGTTCTGCTTGTATTAGTCTGTTCTCATGCTGCTAATAAAGACAAATATAAAACTGGGTAATTTATAAAGGAAAGAACTTTAATTGACTCACAGTTCCACATGGCTGGGGAGGCCTCACAATCATGGTTGAAGATGAAGGAAGGGTGAAGGGAAGTCTTACATGGCGGCCAGCAGAAAAAGATAGCTTGTGCAGGGTAACTCCTGTTTATAAAACCATCAGATCTCATGATACTTATTCACTACCACAAGAATAGTATGAGGGAAACTGCCCCCATGATTCAATTATCTCCCACCATGTCTCTCCCACAACGTGTAGGTATTATGGGAGCTAAAATTCAAGATGAGATTTGGGTGGGGACACAGCCAAACCAAATCATTCCACCCCTGGCCTCTCCCAAATCTCATGTACTCACATTTCAAAACCAGTCATGCCTTCCCAACAGTCCCCCAAAGCCTTAACTCATTCCAGCATTAACCCAAAAGTCCAAATACAAAGTTTCATCTGAGACAAGGCAAGTCCATTCTGCCTATGAGCCTGTAAAATCAAAAGCAAGTTAGTTACTTCCTAGATACAATGGGGATACAGGCATTGGGTGAATACATCCATTACAAATAGGAGAAATTGGCCAAAATGAAGGGGCTACAGGCCCCATGCAAGTCCAAAATCCAGCAAAGCAGTCAAATCTTAAAGCTCCAAAATAATCTCCTTTGACTCCATGACTAACATCCAGGTCATGCTGATGCAAGAGGTGGGCTCCCATGGTCTTGGGCAGCTCTTCCTGTGGGGGTGTGCAGGGTACAGCCTCCCTCCCAGCTGCTTTCATGGGCTGACGTTGAGTGTCTATGGCTTTTCCAGGCACATAGTGCCAGCTGTCAGTGGATCTACTATTCTGTTGTCTGGAGGATTGTGGCCCTCTTCTCACAGCTCTACTAGGCAGTGCTCCGGTGGGAACTCTGGGGGCTCTGACCTCACATTTCCCTTCTGCACTGCCCTAGCAGAGGTTCTTCATGAGGGCCCTGCACCTGCAGCAAACTTCTGCCTCGACTTCCAGGTGTTTCCATACATGCTATGAAATCTAGGTGGAGGTTCCCAAACCTCAATTCTTGACTTCTGTGAACTTGAAGGCTCAACACCATGTGGAAACTGCCAAGGCTTGGGACTTGTACCCTCTGAAACCACGGTCCCGAGCTGTACCTTGTCCCTTTTAGCCACAACTGGAGCAGTTGGGATGCAGGGCACCAAGTCCCTACACTGCATACAGGAAAGGGACCCTGGACCTGACCCACAAAACCATTTTTATCTCCTATGCCTCAGGGCTTGTAATGGGAGGGGCTGCCATGAAGACCTCTGTTATGCCCTGGAGACATTTTCCCAATTGTCTTGGTGATTAACACTCAGCTCCTCATTACTTATGCAAATTTCTGCAGCCAGCTTGAATTTCTTCACAGAAAATTGAATTTTCTTTTCTATCTCATTGTCAGGCTGCAAATCTTTCAAACTTTTATGCTCTACTTCCCTTGTAAAACTGAATGCCTTTAACAGCATTCAAGTCACATCTTGAACGCTTTGCTGCTTAGAAATTTCTTCTGCCAGATGTCCTAAATCATCTCCCCCAAGTTCAAAGATTCCCCACAATATACATAGTCTAGAAAAGTACAGAGGCCGGGCGCGGTGGCTCAAGCCTGTAATCCCAGCACTTTGGGAGGCCGAGACGGGCGGATCACGAGGTCGGGCGATCGAGACCATCCTGGCTAACACGATGAAACCCCGTCTCTACTAAAAGATACAAAAAACTAGCCGGGCGTGGTGGCGGGCGCCTGTAGTCCCAGCTACTCCGGAGGCTGAGGCAGGAGAATGGCGTGAACCCGGGAGGCGGAGCTTGCAGTGAGCCGAGATCGGGCCACTGCAATCCAGCCTGGGCGACAGAGCGAGACTCTGTCTCAAAAAAAAAAAAAAAAAGAAAAGTACAGAAAGATAAGCAAAAGCCCTCTCCAGCTCCTGTGAATTGAGAGGAAATTGCTGAGAGTGGACCACAGCCCTAGAGTGCTCTCAGTCTCAGGTTGAGGAAGATACAGATCTTTACAGGCCTGCACTTGCAGAGATATTCCTGCATATGCACTGAGACTCAATGGAGGAAGACAGCAGGAGCCATGCCAAGGACCATAGACTAGCAACCTTTCTCCCAGTGACAATATATGAGCTAAAGCTTAGGAATCTTACAGGGAGAAGAGGGGCAGAGAGATTAAAGGAAGCCTTGATTTTGCTGAGTTTATAAACAAAGTGACTGAGATAAATTCAATTTACTGTTAATTGATTGGACTAGGTTTTCTATAATCATGTGAAATATGATCTCACATAGAGATTAAGGTTTTACTCCCTAAGCATGTGGTCTGAAAGACTGAACTATTTACATTATTTTACAGTACTAATTAGTTTTATTAGTAGTAAGTAGTAAATTCACCTCACAGTGTAGCTGTCTTTCAGCTCTAGTACTGATGTTCAGCTCTTTAATTTGGAGTATTCATCCCCAAGTTAAACATCATCTTGTTTGGCTATGTCATCTTGTGTCTTCTCCATGAGAATCTCCTTGGGGCATTCCCTCACATTGGCCAGAAGGAGACCTATTCCTGTAGTCAAGAAGAATGAAGCATCAATAATATCGACAGTATCTCACTGCACAATTCCAGGATTGTGTTCTATTTAAATGATGACTTGTGTAAAGTCAATTTGCTCTCCATCAGTCAGCTACTCTTTGATAATCTTGATATTTGCTTTTCCATTAATCATTTTTAACGCATATTTTATACTATTTATGAAAATTATATTTTAATTTTTGCCTATGTGTTATAATTTTCATAACAATTTATCTTTTAGATAATTTGTATGCTTACAAGAGTTTGCAATTTAAAAATATAATGGGACACACATTATTTTGTACAATTATTTCTTCACATGTTGAATTGTTGCATTAGGATAAATTCCCAGAAATAGGTCAAAGGGTATGGACATTCTCAAGGCTTTTAATGTTTAGCTAGAAATTGTTTTCCAGGAATATTGTTCTGATTTACTCTCCCATTAACTCTGTATGAGAGTGGCCTTTTCACTGCAACATAGCCAGTATTGAGAAATCTCATTTACCAAATGGCAAAAAGTCAGAGATTAAGCTTGTCATTGAGTTGGAGGAAGTAAAATTTTGTACATTTCAGAAGGGACAATCTGTCATTGTCTTTCTGAAATAACATTAGACATGCCATTAATGCATGCAAGGGCATTAGAAACATTCATGCCATTGAACTAGCAATTTCAATTATATAATTCTTTTTGTAAAGCATATTTGACTGTAAAAGTTAAATGGAGAGCATGTGCAAAAGGAGCATTTAAGAATGTTTATAATGGTATTGGAAAAATTGTTTTTGATTTTCTAAGCACATAATTATATCATCTACAAGCTAATTTTTTCCCCCTTTTTGAATGTTTGCATATTTTTCTTGTATGATGGTATTGGCTACAGTGCCATCTTTGTGGACACTGGCTGAGGTTGCTGCAGTGGTCAGTGGCATTCATAACACTTGTGTAGTTCCTAGAGGCAACATTATGAGATCTGGAGAAATATGCCAAATGATAAATCAAAACAGTTCAATAATATGGTCTTGTCTTTGTAAAACTCATGTTTTAAAGGACGGGCTGTCCAGGTACCAGGGCTTCGGCCTATGATACCCAGCACTTTGGGAGGTTGAGGAGGGAGGATCACTTGAGCACAGGAGTTTGAGACCAGCCTGGGCAATATAGTGAGGCCCTGTTTCCACAAAATAAAAAATTAAAAATATATTATCCAGACATGGTTGTGTGTTCCTGTGGTCCCAACTACTCAGGAAGATAAAGTGGGAGGATTGCTTGAGCCTGGCAGATGAAGACTGCAGTCAGCCCTGATTATGTCATTGCACTCTAGCCTGGGCAACTGAGCAAAAACCCCATCTCTATATAAATAAATGGCCAATAAAATTCTTATTTCTATGTTTATTAAACTATAATCACTGGTCTCAAAATTTGCCAAAATTAATTATAATTACTATTAATATTTTCTTTCTTTCATTTTTTTTTTTTAAGAGACAGGATCTTACTTTGTCACCTAGACTGGTGTGCAGTGGTGTGATCATACCTCACTGCAGCCTCAAACTTTTGGGTTCAAGCAATCCTCCTGCCTCAGCCTCCTGAATAACTAGGACTACAGGCTGCCACCACTGTACCCAGCCTATTTTTTATTATATATTGACAAACTGTAGTTGTACATATTTATGAGTTTGAAAGGGATGTTATGATTTTTGAATACAGTGTGGAATGATTAAATCAAGCTAATTAACCTATCCATTGCCTCAATATTTAATACTTTTTGTGATGAGAACATTTGAGGTTTACTCTTTTAGTGATATTGAAATGTACAGTACTCAGTTATTACCTATATTCACCACACTGTGCAACAGATTTCACAAAAAAGCAAATATGCCTCTTATCCAGTTGAGACTTTGTACTTTACTTTTCATTTCCTCCATTTGGCTACCCCTCAGCCTCTAGTAGCAACCATTTTATTTTCTGCTTCTATGAGTTCAATTGTTCACTTGTAAGATTTCACTTGTAAGATTTTCACTTGAAGATTCCACTTGTAAGTGAGAGCATGCAGTATTCATCTTCTTGTGTTTGGCTTATCTCACATCGCATAATGTTCTCCAATTCCACTCATGTTGTCACAAATGACAAAATTTCTTTTTTAAGGCTGATTAGTATTCCATTGTGTATACATAACAATTTTCTTCATTCATTCATCCATTTATGGACATTTACATTGATTCCATAATTTGACTATTGTAAGTAGTGCTGCAATGAACATGGGGGTGGCAGACATCTCTTGAACATACTGATTTCATATCTTTCAGATATATGCCCAGAAGTGCAATTGCTGGATCATATGATAATTCCTTCTTCTTCGTTTTGTGAGGAACTTATACACAGTTCTCCATAGTGGTTGTGCTAATTTACATTATTTACACCAACAGTGCCCATGGGTTCCCTTTTCTCCACATCCTTGCCAATAGTTTTCTTTTGTCTTTTTGGTAATAGCCATTTTAACAGGTGTGAGGTGATGCCTCATTGTGGTTTTAATTTGCATCTCCCTAATGATTAGTGATGTTGAATATGTTTTCATGTATGTGTTAGTCATTCACATGTCTTCTTTTGAGGAATGTCTATTCAGATGCTTTGCCCATTTCTTAATCAGATTATTTGCTTTATTTTTATAGAGTTGTTTGAGTTCCTTATGTATTTTAGATATCAATCTCATATTACATGTATGGCTTGCAAATCTTTTCTTCCAATCTGTAGGTTGTCTCTGAGCCCTGTTTGTTTCCTTTGTTGTGCAGAAGCTTTTTATTTTGATGAAACCAAGTTTTTGTTGCAAGTGCTTTTAGCATTAAATGTAAAAAAAAAAAAATCATACTGTAAGTCAATGTTATGTAGTTTTCTCCTATTTCTCTTCTACTAGTTTTACAGTTTCAGGTTTTATGTTTAAGTCTTCAATCTATTTTGAGTTGAGTTTTGTCTATGGTGTGAGATAAAGATCTAATTTTGTTATTTTGCATATAGATATCCAGTTTTTCCAATACCTTTTATTAAGAGACTATATTTTTCCCATTGTATATTCTTGACAAATCTGAAAAAATCAATTGATCATAAATGCATGGGTTCATTTCTGTGGTCTCTATTTGTTCCATTGCTGAATATGCCTACTTTTATGCCAGCACCCTGCTGTTTTAATTACCATGATCTGTAATATAGTTTGGAATCAGGTAGTATGATGTCTCCAGATTTGTTCCTTTTGCTCATGATTGCCTTGACTATTTAAGATTTTTGGTTGTTTTATATGAATGTTAGAATTGTTTTTCCTATATCCATGAAAAATGACATAGGAATTTTAATAAGATTGCATTGAATCTATAGATCACTTTGAGTAGTATAGAAATTTTGACAATATTAATTCTTCCATTTTATAAACAGGAATTATCTTTCTGTTTATTTGTGTCATTGACAATTTTTTTCATTAATGTTTTATAGTTTTTGGTGTACAGGTCTTTTATCTCCTTAGTTAAATTTACTCCCAAGTTTTTTAGTTTTTGGTAACTATTGTGAGTGAGATCATTCTCTTAATTTCTTTGTCAGAAATCTTGTTGTCAGTGTAGAGAAATGCTATTGATTTTTGTGTGTTGGTTTTGTATTCTGCAATTTTGCTGAATTTGCTTATCAGTTCTAGCAGTCTTTGGTGGATTTTGGGGGTCTTTTACATATAAAGATCATGTTAGCAGCAAGTAGTGAGCATTTTACTTCTTTCTTCCCTATGTAAATGTCATTTTTTTTTCCTTCTTGTTTTTTTGCCTTGGCAGGGACTTTTAATACTATGGTGAAAAGAAGTGGCAAATATGAGCATCCTTGTCTTGTTCTGTATTTTAAAAGAAAGGTTTCCAGTTTTAAGCCACTGCATATAATGTTAGCTATGAGCTTATAATAGATAACCTTTATTGTGTTGAAGTACGTATCTTTTATGTCTAATTTGTTGAGTATTTTTTTATCATGTAACAAGATTAAATTTTGTTAATGCTTTTTCTGCATCTAATGAGATGATCATGTTATTTTTGTAACTGATTCTGTTAACGTGGTGTGTCACGTTTACTGATTTGTAAACCTTGAACCATCCTTGCATTCACTTGATCATAGTAAGTGATCCTTTTGATGTGTTGTTGTTGAATTCAGTTTGCTGGTATTTTGTTGAGGATGTTTACATCTGTGTTCATCAAGGATATTGGCCTGTAGTTTTCTTTTCTTGTGGTGTCTTTGTCTGGCTTTCACATCTGGTATTCATTTTAAAAAAATGTTTTGTAAGATTCAGCAGTGAAAACATCAGACCAGGGATTTTCTTTGATGGAAAACATTTTATTACTAACCAAATATCCTTGCTTGTTATTGTGCTATTCAGATTTTCTATTTCTTTGTGATTCAGTCTTGGTAACCTGTATATGTCTAATAATTTATTCATTTATTCTTTAATTTTTTGTGTTATCTAATTTTTTGATAAATGTTATGAATTTTTGATATGTTATCTAATTTTTTGGCATATAATTTTTCAGAATAGTCTTGTGATTGTATTTCTGTGGTATTGGTTTTAGTCTCCACTTTCATTTCTGGTTTTATTTATTTGAGTCTTTTCTCTTTTTTTGTTAGTCTAAGAAATGTTTGTTGATTTTATCTTTTCAAAAAACAACTATAAGTTTAGTTTATCTTTTGTATTTTTTTCTAGTCTCTATTTCATTTATTTCTGCTCTAATTTTTGTTGTTTCTTTTCTTCTGCATTGGGCTTAGCTTATTTTTCTTTGTCTATTTCCTTGAGACATAACATTAAGCTACTTGTGATCCTTTTTCTTCTTTGATGTAGGTATTTATTGTTATAATTTTTTTTCAGAACTGCTTTCACTGTATCCCATAAGTTTAAATGTTAGTTTCTATTTTTGTTTATTTCAATATATTCTTACATTTATTTTGTAATTTCTTCATTGATCCATTGGTTATTCAGGAGCATGTTGCTGAATTTCCATGTATTTTGTGAATTTTCTGAAATTCTTTCTGTTACTGATTTCTAGTTGTATCCCATTGTGATCAGAAAATATAATTTCTATGCTTTCAATCTTAAATTTTCTAAGACTTATCTCGTGGTCTAACATATGATCTATCCTGGAGAATGTTTTGTATGCATTTGAGAAGAGTGTGTATCATGTTGTTATTGTTTGGAATGTTCTGTATGTGCATGTTAGGGCCATTTGGTCTAAAGTGTTCTTTAAGTCCAATGTTTCCTTATTAATTTCTGTCTGCATGATCTGTCTAATATTAAAAATGGTGTACTGAAGTCCTCTAGTATTATTGTATTGTAATCTGTCTCTCCCTTTATATAATCTTTGATATTAGCTGTATATATTTAGGTATTCTGCTGTTGGATTAATATATATTTACAATTGTTATATACTCTTAATGAATCAACTCCTTTATCATTTTATAATATCCTTGACTCTTTTCATAGTTTTCAATTTAAAGTCTATTTTGTATGATGTATGTATTGCTACCCTGCTCTCCTTTGGTTTCTATTTGTGTAGAATATCTTTTTCCATTCTTTCACTTTCAGGCTATGTGTGTCCTTAAAAGAAAAGTGATTCTTGTAGGCAGCATATTATTAGGTTTTTTTTTTTTTTTATTTTTTTAATCCATTCATTCACTCTGTGTCTTTTGATTGAGGAATTTAATTCATTTACATTCAAGGTAATTATTGATAGGTAAGAACTGACTACTTTCATTTTGTTAATTGTTTTAGAGTTGTTTTAAAGATACTTTATTTCTGTCTTTCTCTTTATCTGTCTTCCTTTATGGTTTGATGGTTTTCTGCACTGGTAGTTTTAAATAAATTTTATTTTTGTTTTGAGCATCTCATAGATTTTTGCTTTATGGTTACCATCATGTCTAAATGGAACATCTTATGCTTATAATAGTCTGTTGCAAGTTCATAATACCCTCCCTTCCATTTTATGTTTTTGATGTCTGAATATAAATCATTTGGCAATGTGTATCCCTTGACAATGTATTTTAGCTATAGTTGTTGCTAATAATTTTGTCCTTTAACTGTCATACAAGGGATGAAATTACTTTACACGCCACCATTACAGTCCTAAAGTTTTCTGAATATTGTTCTGTATTACTTGATATGGTTTGGCTATGTTCCCACCCACATCTCATCTTGAATTATAATTCCCACAATTCCTACATGTTGTGGGAAGAACCCAATGGGTGGTGATTGAATTAGAGGGGTAGGTCTTCCTGCGCTGTTCTTGTGATAGTGAATGAGTCTCATGAGATCTGATGGTTTTAAAAATGGGAGTTTTCCTGCACAAGCTCTCCCTTTGCCTGCCGCCATCCATATAAGATATGACTTGCTCTTCCTTGCCTTCTGCCATGATTATGAGGCCTCTCAAGCCATGTGAAATTTTAAGTTCATTAAACCTGTTTCTTTTGTAAATTGCTCAGTCTTGGATATGTCTTTCTTAGCAGTGTGAAAATGAACTAATACAGTTAATTCGTACCAGTAGAGTGCGGTATTGCTGAAAAGATACCCAAAAATGTGGAAGTGACTTTGGACCTGGGTAACGGGCAGAGGTTGGAACAGTTTGGAGGACTCAGAAGAAGACAGGAAAATGTGGGAAAGTTTGGAACTTCCTAGAAACATGTTAAGTGGCTTATGCTCAAAATGCTGATAGTGATATGGACAATAAAATCCAGGCTGAGGTGGTCTCAGATTGAGATGAGAAACTTGTTGGGAACTGGAGAAAAAGTGACTCTTATTATGTTTTAGTAAACAGATTGGTAGCATTTTTCGCCTGCTCTAAAGATTTGTGGAACTTTGAACTTGAGAGAAATAATTTAGGGTATCTGGAGAAGAAATTTCTAAGCAGCAAAGCATTCAAGAGATATCTTGGGTGCTGTTAAAGGCATTCAGTTTTAAAAGGGAAACAGAGCATAAAAGTTTGAAAAATTTGCAACTTGGCAATGCTAGAAAATCCCATTTTCTGAGGAGAAATTCAAGCTGGCTGCATAAACTTGCATTAGTAATTAGGAGCTGAATGTTAATCACCAAGACAATGGGTAAAATGTCTACGCAACATGTCAGGGACCTTGCAGCAGCCCCTCCCATTGAGGGGAAGAAAAACTGTTTCCTGGGCTGGCCCGAAGGTTTCTGTGCTACGTACAGTCTGGAGACTTGGTGCCCTGCGTCCCAGTCACTCCAGCTGTGACTAAAAGGGGCCAAGGTACAGCTTGGGCCATGACTTCAGAGGGTCCACGCCCCAAGCCTTGGCAGCTTCCATGTGGTATTAAGCCTGCAGGTGCACAAAAGCCAAGAATTCAGGTTTGGGAACCTCCATCTAAATTTCAGAGGATGTATGGAAATGCCTGGATGTTCAAGCAGAAGTTTGCTGCAGGTGCGGGGCACTCAAGAGAATCTCTGCTAGGGAAGTGCAGAAGGAACATGTGAGGTCAGAGCCCCCACACAGAGTCCCGACTGAGTCACTGCCCAGTGGAGCTATGAGAAGAGGGCTGCCATCCTCCAGATCCCAGAATAATAGATTC
This sequence comes from Theropithecus gelada, assembly GCF_003255815.1. NCBI lineage: Eukaryota > Metazoa > Chordata > Mammalia > Primates > Cercopithecidae > Theropithecus > Theropithecus gelada. The sequence goes on along the minus strand of NC_037673.1, from coordinate 35,120,716 downwards.
ACCAACAGCTTGCACCAGTGTGGCTGGAAAAGCCACAGATACTCAATGTCAGCCTGTGAAAGTAGCCAGGAGGGAGGCTGTACCCTGCCAACCCATGAAGCTGCTCAAGACCATGGGAACCCACCTCTATGTCAAATGTCAGACATAGAGTCAAAGGAGATAATTTTGGAACTTTAAGATTGGACTGCCCTGCTGGATGTTGGACATGCACGGGGCCTGTAGCCCCTTCGTTTTGGTCAATTTCTCCTATTTGCAATGGCTGTATTTATGCAATGGCTGTACTCCCATTATATCTAGGAAGTAACTATCTTGCTATTGATTTTACAGGCTTATAAGCAGAAGGGATTTGCCTTGTCTTAGATGAGACATTGGACTGTGGACTTTTGAGTTAATGGGTTAAGACTTTGGGGGACTGTTGGGAAGGCATGATTGATTTTGAAATGTGAGTACATAAGATTGAGAAGGGCCAGAGTGGAATGATATGGTTTGGCTGTGTCCCCACCCAAATCTCATTTTGAATTGAAACTCCCACAATTCCCACATGTCATGGGAGGAACCCAGTGGGAGGTGATTAAATTATGGGGAAGAGTATATCCTCTTCTGTTTTCTTTTTAGTGAATGAATCTCATGAGATCTGGTGGTTTTAAAAATGGGAGTTTCCCTCCACAAGCTCACTCTTTGCCTGCTGCCATCCATAATGTGACTTGCTCCTACTTGCCTTCCACCATGATTATGAGGTCTCCCCAGCCATGTGGAACTATAAGCTCATTAAGCCTCTTTCCTTTGTAAATCGCCCAGTCTCAGGTATTTCTTTATCAGCAGTGTGAGAATGGACTAATACATTACTTATACTATTAGATTTTGTGTTTTCGTAAGTTTTATGTTATTTATTAGCAGCTTTTTCTTTAAGTTGTAAAAAACTTCTTTAGAAATTTCTATGTAGCAAGTCTAGTGATGATAAAATAATTTTTACCTAGTAAGCATTAGTTTGTCTTGGAAACTTTTTACTACTTTTTCGTTTCTGAAAGATAGCTTTGTTTAGTAAGGCATTCCTGATTGGCAGGTTTTTCCTTCAGCATTTTGAATATATCATCTCTCTCTCTCCTGGCCTATAGAGCTTCTTCTGAGAAATCTGCTGATAGTCATATTGAGACTCCTTTGTATATGATGTATTTCTTATCTTTTGCTTCTCGAAGAATTTTTTTTTGTCTTTGAATTTGATAGTTTGATAATTATGTGTTCTGGAGAATTTCTCTTTGAGTTGAATTTAATTGGTTTTCTCTGTACTTTCTGTACCTGAATGTTCACTTCTTTCCTCAAATTAGAGGAATTTTTATCCATTACACCTTTAAGTAAGTTTTCTGCTCATTTCTGTTTCCTTTTTTAATGCCTACTATGCATGAGTTAGATCTCTTTATGATGTCCCATAAATTTGTAGACTTTCTGCATTCTTTTTCACCCCTGTTGTTGTTGTTGTTCCTCTGATTAGGTAATTTCAAATGTTTTATCTTCAAGTTCACTGATTTTTTTTTCTTCAGCCTGATTGTGCTAGCCATTAAAGCTTTCTTTTGCAATATTTAGTTCAGTCATTACATTCTTCACCTCTAGGATTTCTATTTGATGTTTTCTTATTATTTCTATTTCTTTGTCAAACTTGTCATGTGGTTTGGGTATTGTTCTGCAAATTACATTTAATTTTTATTTGTATATTTCTGAAGTTCACTGAATTTTTTAAAGAGAATTATTCTGAATTATTTTTCTGTCATTTCATACATCTACCTTTTTTAAGAGTTTATGGTTTGAGTTTTGTTAGTTACTTTGGAAGGTGTCATGATTTCCTCAATCTTTGTATTTCTTGAGTCCTTGCATTGGCATTTATGCACTTGAAGAGACGGCCACATTTTCCTGCTTTTACAGGAGTTCTCTGGTAGGGATAAGCTTTCACTCATTAGTCTTGCGTATGATTCTGAATGAGTCAGCTGGTGATGACCCTGGGCAAGCAGAGCTTGCTTTCAAGTTCCTTGTATGGTTGGGATACTACTATTTTTTTTTTCTAAATTTGGGTGGGGTAGTTAGCTAGGTTTTGCTCTCCAGCAAAACACCTGGCTGAGCTCTGCTATCAAGCTGAGCTACTGTTATAAGCACTGCACTTGCCTCTGATCTGGCTGGGCCACAGGGTGTATTTATGGAGAAAAGGTAATGCTATTTGACTTTAGTAGTTGCATAGAGTTGCAGAAGGGGCCCCAAGTTAAATAGATCAGGATGGATGGAATAACTGCCATTGCCAGAAGAAATGCATGGTTGAGATTTGCCTTCCTCCCTAGGAAACTTCTAGAAATAAGCTTTGAAGCTGAGGGGAGCCCTGATTAAACTCTCAGGTGTGGCAGATCTAGCATCTGCTTGTTGTGGGAACTTGCTGAAGATTTTCTCTCGCCCTGAGTAGGATCCTGGGTTAAGGTCCAAGACTGGGTATGGAGGGTAGCTGTCTAGGAATTCAAGCCGATTAACATTCTCTACCTCTTCTAGGAGTGACCAGCTTGGATTTGTGAGTGATATCATGCTGTTAGCTGATATCTCTGATGGAACTCTGCTGCTTCCAGGTATATTGAGCTTTTACCAAAATCTGCATGCTATTCTCTGGGGACTCCATCTTCTTGCTTTATTTCTTTCTGACCCCAGGTGGCTTAGCTGTGGTTTTGTCCTATGTTCCCCATTCCTTATGAGGTGAGAATGGGGGTTGGACTTCCTAGAAACTGTCCCAGAAAGCTAGGGAACCTGAATGTCCATCAACCTGGTTCCCTTTTCTCACTATAGAGACTGTGGGCCCTGAGGAATCTTCTCTGTGTGGCACAGTTCTGACTTAGAGAAGGAAGGGCAATACAACCAAAGCCAGACCGTTTCTCCCACCTTTTTAATTTTGTCCACTTTTGTAGAACACATAGGTGACTCAGGCTTATTTCCACATGTCAAGGTGTTCATCAAGGTGTTTTTGTGTGTGAATAGTGGCTAGTTGAAATTTCTTCCAGGGTAGGAGTGAAGTCTAGGACTTCCTATTTTACCATCTTGCATTAGCATTTTAAATATTTTTTAAAATGTCAACCAAAGTAATTTACTGTAATCAACTTTGTTTTTATTCTCAGGAAAATGGATTTCTGACCTCAGCTATAGCCATTTGTTATATGACTATAATAATTTGCTTTATTAAAAGTCGTCATAAAATAAAACGTGAAAGTTTTTTCATTTTTACATAATTTTATATATTTTACCACTGGTAAACATTAATGACATTTAAAAAAAATTAAAGAGAGTTTTAAACACATTAAGTTTGTTACTCTTGGAAGTCCATTTAAACATATAGCAACTCTTTGCTGGTTCTCTTTGCCAGTACCCCTCAGAGTCCCTGTGCCCCTCAGAGTCAAATTAAACTATTTCTAAGTTAACGGACCCCTTCACTACTCCAAATGTAATCTTTGAACCAGCAGCATCATTTCCTGGGAACTTTTGAAAATGTAAATACTCAACCCTTCCCAAGACCTGATAAATAGGAATCATTAGTTTACATTTTCCATAGGATCCATATGTACATTAAGGCTTGAGAAGCACTGAGCCAGGAGTGATGACAATAGGCACTTTCAATTTTCTTCTACTTTGTTGTTTTTGATTTGATGAACCCTCTTTAAACCTGTCCTTGTGGGTCAAAACAACTGGTATAATGCTTTTCTGCCCAACCTGAAAGCAATTTTGTTTTCTTTGACAAGGAGGCAAATGCAGCTGCATGATTTCAAACTAAAAAAGTCAAGAAAAAGTTGAAGTTTTCCTGAATAATTCAAAGGTGGGAAGAAAAGTCACAAACAGATAATTGCTTAAGTATTATCTGTCAGAACTAGATATGTTGTTCAAGTAATACGATTTCTTCTTTTTATCTACCAGATCATATTAAACAAAAACACACATTCCTTTACATAAACACTGACTACATCATAGCATATGGATGACATTTTATACTGCCAGAACTTCTTTTGGATGAAAATGGGTTCTTTCAAAACTATACTTTAAAAAATATGAATATTTGAAGTAGAACAATTCAGAAAAATAACATGATACCTCTTGACTACTTATACTAAACACATCTGGTGGAAAATAACCCTAGTTTAAAAAAACAGATGGAAAATATTCTTCTGGAAATTAATGTTGATAAAGAAATCTTTCTGATCCTTGCAAGAATTTCACTATGTGCACAGCTGTAAACAGAATAATGTGGAAAAAAAGGTATTATTTTCTTTTCCTATGAGTCCAGCAGAAGTAATTACTTCACTAATTTTTTTAATCTGTGAGTAAATAAGTAGAAATCTTTAAAATAAAATCTTCCACTGATTTATTTTTTTCTGAGAGAAATTCTTGTCGGCACTTTAAAAAGTTGGATTTTCTGTAGTTTTGGCAGAATAAGACAGCTACAAATCACTTGACATTCGTCTTTTTATTTCTTTAACATTACAAAGCCAAATGCCCCTCTTTTTTGCAACTGGAGTGGCCTTTCAAGTGATAGAATGCAGGGAAAATGACATTGTGTAACTCCTAGAGCTAGTCTGAAGAAATTGTGTAGTTCCTGCCTTGCCCACTTAAAATCCATGATGTCTGAATGCTTCCCATTGGGATATCCCTCTCAGGACCCAGCAGCCATGCTGTGAGAAACCCGGGTCATATGGAAGACATTATGTTCAATTGCTCTAGTTGACAGCCCCAGCTGAGTGAGCCATTTTGGAAGTCGAGCATTCAGATAACTGGGGTCCCAGCCAATATCCAACTGCAACGTTCTGAGAGACAAGTGAGAATCCGTAGCTGAGCTTTTTTAAAATTCCTCACGGCAAAATTATAAGCAAAATAAGATGGTTGCTTTAAAATGCTAAATTTTGAGGTAATTTCATTTTTAGCAATAGATAAAACACCAATGAATGCCCAAAATCTCTGTACACAGAGACCATTGTTTCCTTCCTGTTGCACTATATGTTTCATAGTATTGACTATTCAGCACAAATATTAGTGATAACTTTGATCATAAATATATTTTCCAGTTGCTAAAATGTCATTTACCTAATTTCATTTTGTTTTTCAAATCTTACTAACCATATTGAGTTGAAAGACAGCAAAAATGATTTGAGAGAGGATTGTTGGTACTGGCAGGATAGAATTTGTAGAGTGAAGGCAACAGTTTTGGGTACCTGAACACATAAAAAGGCCAGGTACAACTGACTGAAGAGGGTTATCTAAGAAGCAAGCAATAATTGATGAATGGGAGAACAAAATCATTGTTGGCTACTTTTATAGAAGTCGCTTCTGAAAATGACATCATGCCACAACTTCCTTCAAAGCAAAATGTTTTCCCAAAAATTATAACAAAAACGTATTTTTCGTGAAAGCAGGCCAACTATTTTCAACTATTAACTTGTGCTGAACTCTACCACACGGATAAAGGGATTTCTAATTTGAAGTTAAAGTTCGTTGCTAAAGTGGCAGGCTAGTTTCAGGTTGCAACTGGGAATTCTTGACTTAAATCATGACTGAATCAAGAATCAGAAGACTTCAAATATTTTGTGCCATTTTTTGCTAGAGTCCAAGTCTATCCTTCCTACCCCTGCAAACTGGCTTCATCTATCTACTACACTATCTAACTATAGGACATACTAGAGGCTTATAATCTAAAATTATTTTTCCTTTTGGTCCACACCTAAACCACATTTAGGCACATTTTAATTATATATTTTTTAACCTTAATCTATTGGTTTCATTTTACTTTAACATAAGTCTCTATTATGGGAGGAAACCAATTAAAACTACCAAAAAGTGTTCATATATGAATTGATGGCAGAAGAACAGGTGTATGTAATCATACATATAACACGAAAAGAACAAAAATGAAAGAATAGTACAGTCTTTTTAATGAATATGATCTATGTTTGTTTGTTTTTTTAGGGAAACAAGATTTTTTTTAAAAATTTTATTCCCATAGGTTTTTGGGGAACAGGTGGTAGTTACATGAGTAAGTTCTTTAATGGTGATTTGTGAGACTTTCTTGTACCCATCACCTGAGCAGTGTACATGGAATCCAATTTGCAATCTTTTATCCTTCACCTTGCACCTACCTTTTCCCTTGGGCCCTCAAAGTCCATTGTATCATTCTTATGTTTAGAAACATTCTTAAGTAGGGCTTAGGCATTCTGGGTTTATACTGCATGGGAGCAGCTAATGAATGCTCACATGATTTCTGCTGGCTTGTAAAGTGGTGATTTTCTCATGAGAGATAGCCCTATTGCCCATTAAATTCTTGCTGCTGCTTTCCCCAGGAGTGGCTCTGAGAATAATTGGACTGTATCCTGCAGGGGGAGGGTTAAAGGCAGAGGTATTGCCTTGTTGAGAACTGAGCTTGGTAGAAGGCAAATAGATTCCCAGAAGCATAACTCATAGCAGTGTGCCATAGTTACTACTGAGAAATTGCAGCACTTTTGAAGAAAAGAGAAAAAAGATTAGGTCAATTAAGACACCATCTTCATATCAATGAGACAGAAATAGAGAGGCAAAAAATGAACCTAAAATATAGGTGACAGGTATATTCAACATGTAAAAATACTCTTCATTTAAAGTTACCTTAGTCAGGTTCGGATGCCAACCATTAAATATGACTACCACTAAAATAACAATGAAAAGAAATGTAAGAAGTAACATAATAGAATGATAAAACAATCCAATTATCTAAATATGTTTTGATTCCCTGATATTTATAATATGGATAATAATCATTAAACCTTGAATTTTATGATGTCTCCATGTCTCCAACTGAGGCTTCTTTGAAGTAGTGATTTCAAATTAAATACTATAAATGGGCAAAGTAATTGATAACTTATACTCTGCAGAATAAGAATATTTGCCGCATCTTAGATTATTCACAGGCCCACTTGTGCTTATAGAATTAAATTATATTTCATCTTATCAACTTTTCTAACTATTCCTTGTAAATACTCACTTTTTTAACCTTAAGAGTAATGATTGTAATTTATTCAGTGCATACCTGGCTACAAATTACACTACAAGGCTGTAGTAATCAAAATAATATGACACTGGTATGAAAGTAAATGCATAAACCAGTGAAACAGAATAGAGAATCCAGGAATAAAGCCAAATACCTACAACAAACAGATCTTTGAGAAAGCAGACAGAGATGTGCACTGAGGAAAGGATACCCTATTCAATAAATGGTGCTTGGAAAATTGGATAGCCACATGCAGAAGAGTGAAACTGGATCTCTATCTCTCAACGTATACAGAAAAAATAACACAAGATGGATGGAAGACTTAAATGTAAGACCTGAAACCATGAGAATTCTAGAAGAAAACCTAGGAGAAACTTTTCTGGGCAGTGGGCTAGGCAAAGAATTTATGACTAAGCAAATACAACAAAAGCAACTACAACAAATAAGAATAAATATACGGTACTTAATTAATACTTAATCAATTACTCTTATTAATTAATGGTACTTAATTAAATACTATCTTTTGTGCTTTTGTTTTGCAGTGCTTTCTCATCAAACTTCTCCCTTCCTCAATCCTTCCATGACTATGTCTTCCCTTTAGCATATTCAAAGAATGAATTTCCTTACCTGAAACAGAGGAGGATTTAATTTCAATGATCACATCATTCACATTTGTTCACATGGCCAGTTCTCATGCTGGTGAGGTTGCTAACTGGTATCTTGATTCAAGGGAAGTGTGCTGTGGAAGGTTATCTGAACATCTTCTGCCTCCTACCATTAGTGGTGCCCAGGATTGAAGTTGGCTACATGCTCAACCACAAAGACTGAGGAGAAAGGGAGTATAGGCAATAATGTTTCCTGGTTTTCCCAAAGAAGCCTAAGAATTTAAGAAGATGGGACAGATGTGTTATAATTCAGTTCATCTGTAGCTCTGGTTGGTAGAGCTTGCAAATGACTTAGACTTTATATAAAATGTCTTACTTGGGAACAAGAGAAAATAGGATGCAGGGCAAGATTTCAGAAGAGATTAGACTGCGTTCTCAGAGAAAGTTCGAGTTAGGTCCTTCCTCTGCCATTCACTAGCTTTGAATTTGGGCAAAGAATTTTTACTTTCGGCCCTCTGCTCGTATATCATAATGTTCATCTAACAACCATGCCACACTCTTAATTTTGTGTAGCTATTTTGAAACTGTGTTCAAAGTTTAGGTGCAGCAGAGGTTCTTTTTTGACCCAAAGATCACACAGACTTGGTCCAAATAGATGATGGTAATTGCATGCCTCCTACTGGAGACTGTTTTGAAGATGGACATGTTACCCATTTCTGGCCAATAAGACATAGAGGAGATCAACCTGGAAGAATTATGAGGAAATCTTACTTGTTCTTGAAGAGATCCATTGGTAGAAATAGCCTTTTCTGCCAGTGCTCATCACTATAAGGGATGTGATTTTTTGAACTGTGGCAGCCATCTTGTGATCAGGAAAGGTCAAGCTAGAATAATCAAAGCCTGCATCCCAAAGGAAGGACAGTAGAAGGAAGTGATGCCATTATGTTGACCCCTGGCAACATAACGAGTTGTTTCATTAACAGAGCTTGAGATTTTCTTATGGAAAATATTCAATTCTTCTCATTGGATAAGTCTGTTGAATTAGGTTTCCTATGGGACTTGACACCAAAGGCCTTTAATGGATAGACCAATTCTATAAAATGAGAATTCAAATATCTCTATCAGGGTTTTTTGAAAAAAGAACATGAGACATACGTATAAATAAAGATTTCATGTAGTGCTTTTCATATTGTATGTGCCCAATAAATATCATCAATGTTAGAATTAACAGCATTATAATTCTTACTTCCTAATGTTCCAAAGCAAGAAAGTTCAAACTATGAAGGTTAAGTGACTTGCCCAAGGTTACACAGTGAGCAAGTAATAAAGCAAGGAAGAGAACGTAAATTTCTAAACTTCCACAAGACAAGATGCTTTTCATCTAATGATGCTTTTCATTCTATGTCAGAGATGTACTTTTATGTGATTGCTGCCACTTTCCCAAACTCTAAATTTTTTCGAGGGTTTATTTTCTATTTTCTAAGGCTTCATGAGCTCTGTATTTTCTAGATTTCATTTTTTTATTTTCTAAAAGGAAAAATGTAAAAGAACAAACACTATATAGGAATACAAAGGGCATATGTAATTGCTCCTTCTTTGTAAGAAATTTGTTTTACTTTTCAGATTCTTGCATTTATCTTCATATTTTCTCCCAAAGAAGTCAAAAACAAAACAAAACCCCAAAAACTTCATTTTAAGTTCTGGAAAATTGAAAGCAAAAAAGAATCCCATTTTTTTTTTTTTTATATAATAAATACTTCATCTTATCTCCTTGGTTGTCAGCTCGCTTTTCTTTTTCACTTCATTATATTTTCTTACAATGAGAGGAGAACCAGAAAATATGCAGCTATATCCCAATGGTGGATATAGCTTGGAATATGGAGAGGGGTAAATCAAAGAATATTAAAGAAGAAACTATTCCATATCACCCCATTTGCTTCCATTTCCTAACTTCTCCACAAATTGAAGCAGCAGATAATATTTATTGCTCCTGGTGATGTCATAGTTTTCTGGAAAAATTTATTTTAGAAGAGTTTTGTTTCTAATGAGTTGAAGAGCTTTGATTTGTGTGTTTTGTCCTGACCTTCTGGTTTCAGGACAAGGCTGGTTTTTAAGTCTCACAGTATTTCCTAGCAGATTTGCACTCAGCAAAGAATTGAAGCTTTCTTTGTCAACTTTGAAGCTCTATGTGTCATTGTGCAGTGAAAATAATGAAATACAGCATTATTCTTTTGTAGAGTTATCTTCCAAAGAAGTAATGTTTTCCCACTGAAGTTGAAAAAATAACTTTAGAGATTTATGGCATTGGCACTGCCTAAGAATTAGATGAGCTGGAAATACATTATTTCTCTTAGGTTATCAATAGCTTATATAGTTACTCAAATAATTTAAGGTGTGCTTATTCCAGTTCCCTGCACTTTCAGAATCAGGTTGGTGGAACCAACACATAAGTTGATTTACCAGTGCCCCTTGGCAAGAAAACCATGAGAAGAATAAAAATCTCCAACAGAGCAGATCACACCCATTAATATTTGCAGTGCTTTCAGTGATTGATTCTTCCACATCCACTCCATTCCAGATGTCTAAAGGAATAACCGTAATGCCACTTCTCTAACTAGTCATTGGTCTAGGCAAGGATATAGGTATATCCCTAGATCTACATTAATATACATGAATATAAATCTGTATGTATGGATATAAATCTATATGATATGAATAATATACATGGATACAAATATCGATATAGAGATATATATGAATTCTATATATGTGTATGAATATAGATATATCTCTACATTTATATCCATAGTCACATCCATATATCTTAGATTAGAATTGGTTTGGATATGCATATAGATATAGAGACCTATCTATATTCTAGATACAGAGATATATCTATATGCATATCCATATATATCTCTGTATCAATATTCATGCCTACACCGATTATATCTATCTATCTATATCTATGCCTAGACCATTCATACACACACACACACACACACACACACACACATACACACGAATTTCTAGCAAATGAGGCAAGAGGGAAAGTCAGTTGGTGATGGACAAGAGAGGATTCTGGGATGAATGAGACCTAAAGAGAGTATCTTAGGCTGGATTCCCTAAAGAAAAGCCTGAGATGTGGATTCTTGTGCAAGATATTTGCTGAGGGTGTATTCCTTGGAGAAGAAGAGTGAGGGAAGCAGAATAGAGTGCAGGAAGAAGGCTAAGCAAGAGTATGTTCTCAGGTGGAGAATGGCTTCAGCCTGGTCCTACAGGAAGCTCTGGGACAAACCCTTCACCATGGAGTTGGTCCCATGTTGCGGCAAAGGACTGATCTTTTGTAACCCCGTGTTGGTCAGTCACTAGTCATTGGTTGGCTCCCTCTTTTCCCAACCCTGATAAGGAAGGGCATTGCCTCTCAGGCAAGGTGGGTCCTGTTTTGCCAAATGCAATTCTCACAACAGCTTGGGGACAAGTGTGCTGGCCCAGTAAGTGGAATCTGGACAAGGCACCAATAGCATCCCTTACTGATGATATGTCTGAAGCTACCAGGTGTCTGAACACGGTACCCACACATAGAAGAGGGCAGGTCAAACTAATCGGAGAGAAATAGAATCAGAACCCTGACACACTCAGCATACTCTAGGTTTCTTCTTATATGAGATAAATCGCAGAAGTTACTCCGACTCAAGAATTGTGTTATTGCCACCAAAATACCCTGACATGATACTTACAAAGAGGTGCTATTTCGTATATCACTATTGTAATAGGCAAGCTGAAAAATAGAACATTCAAACAGCACAGATAGATGATAAAATCAAAATATGTCTTCTCCCTGTCTTCCACACCTGTCTCCTCACATAGCTTAACTATTTTCTTTTGATGATTTCCTTCATAATACTAAATGATATGCTTTTATTTATATTTTTATCTCTAAGTAATATATATTGACTTTTTGCCTTAAAACTTGAGAAATTTAGCTCATTTATGTTACCTCTGCTTCCCTGCTTTTCTGCTAATGTTTACTAGTTATATATTGGTGAATGTTTTTATTTTATCAGGTTAGGGTTTCAGAAATGCATTCATATCTTTTTTATGGATTCACCACCTTTGCATGATTTCTGACTCCCTAGATATAAGGTGAGAGAACATGCATCTCTGCACCTCCTTCCTGACCTCTCTCCTTGCCGATAGCTCAGAAATTTTCTCAGCTCTACCATCTTCATGTTGTTAAGATTTATCACAGTAATGTTTCCCAATGCTTTATTTCACCATTAGCCTTAGAACAGACCTTATTTAAGTTCACTACTCCAGGTCATCCTAAGGTGTAGGCTCCCAAACCCAGTGTATCATAGCAGTGGTGGCTCCCGCCTGTAATCCCAGCACTTTGGGAGGTTGAGGCCGGTGAATTGCTTGAGATCAGGAGTTCGAAACCAGCCTCAGCAACGTGGTGAAAACTTTATCGACCCAAAATACAAAAATTAGGTGGGCATGCTGGGGTGCACCTGTGGTCCCAGTAACTCTGGCAGCAGAGGTGGGAGGATCACTGGAGCCCAGGAAGTCAAGGCTGCAGTGAGCTGTGATCATGCCACTGCCCTCCAGCCTGGGTAACAGAGAGAGACCCTGTCTCAAAACAATAAATGAATAAATAAAAATAATAAATAGAACATAATTTAAAAGTTAAAAGAAAAAGGAAAAAAGGAAGAAATAGAAAAATACCCAAAACAGTTACAGAGCAAGAATCTTCCATGGGCATACCAAGCTTTCCCTCCCTTTCCTCGTCACATCAAGCACTTCCTTTCCTGGGTACAAAGTCCAATAAATAAACTTTGCCCATGCATGTCAATATCGCTTTTCCTTGGGGTGGAAGGAACAGATGAAAGGCAGAAAGGAGCATAAGTTTTACCCAGAGAGATCAACATCTCCTTGTCTTGGTAATTTCAGGAATTCCTAGCACTTTTTATTTTAAATCTGTTAGCAATTTTAATCATAAAATTAAAAATGTGTTTGTTGTAAAATTACTCATTTACAAACATTTTATTTATTGTTTGTGTCCTCTATTACACTGTCGGCAACTCAAGGGCTGAAATGTTATACTCTTAGAACGGTCTTCCATAATAACATGGTAGATACACATACAATAATTAGAAACGTACAGGGTAGTAGAAAGAGCACTAACAAATCTGAGGGTCAGTGGTTCCCAGTTCTGCCACTTAAGTGCCTATTCATTAAAAGTACATTTTGCATTTCTCCTCTGTGCCGGGGAATTTGCTGGGTACTGAAGAATAGCTTATGTAACCTAAACATACAGTCTAAGTTTCACATGATGAGTATAAGTACATTAGAAAAACCAATGTGTATTACTTTGGAAGACAGCAGTATTTTGGCTTATTGAAGCATAAAGCATGAGGCAATGGCTAAAGGGAGATGAGCTTGGAGAGACAGGGAGGGTCCAGATCATGGAAGGCCTAGAGTGCCAAACCAAAGAGCCTGAGTGTTATCCTGTAGTTGTATGGGAGTCATACAACTACCAGGTTTTAAACATACAAGGTTTTAAACAGGTTAGACATAGCTATTAAATAGAGTCCTGTATTGTAGATAGGAGAATGGCTTTAAGGGGAGGTGACCAGTGTCGGACAGACTGGAAACATTTCATTGCCCAGGTTTGAAGTGAGGAGAAACTGATCTAGGATGTGGCATGAGGAATAAAGAGAAGGAGAGAGATTTGAGGAACTGCTAGGAAGTGAAATCAGCAAAATATGAGACGAATTAATACATAGCGGTAAGTGAAGAACAGGAAAGTAAGAGTAAAAAGAGTGAAAAAGTAACATCCCAAGGCTTCTAGCATGGTGACTGTTGTGGCCACTGACCAATAAGACATGGAGGTGATAAGCAGAAGAAGACAAGGGGATTAGAGTCAGGGAAAAACCTGTGATGACAAAGATAAGAGTGGAAGAGAAAGTAAGCGATTGAAAGATGGTACGCTGCTAGCTTTGATGATGGAGGAAAAGGAAACAGCCAAGGAATGCATGGGGTCCCAGGAAGCTGAATAAGGCGAGGAAACAAGTTCTCCCCTCAGAGCCGCCAGAAGGAGTCAGCCCTGCCAACACCTTACTTTTAGCCCAGTGAGACTGATTTTGGACTTGTGACCTCTAGAACTGTATGATAATAAATCTGTGTTGACTTAAGCAACAAAATTTGTGGTAATTCGTTACGGCAGCAATGCAAACTGAAACTTCCAAAAGTATGTATTGAATACCTACTATGTGCCAATGTGTATCTTTTAGAAACCAACATACTCATGGAAGAGAAAGAAACAGGAGGAAATGATTATAACTATACTGTGAGAGGGGCTGAAATAAACAGAAGTTTGTACAGTCAACTGTGGGGACAGAAAAGGCAAACCAGTCAATTCTCCCAAGGATAAGGGGGCAGGAAGGGCTTCACTGTGGTGGTGAATCTCAGCTGAGTCTCAAAGGATGAATGTAAAAATTACTAGATGATTTCTGAGACTCCTTTAAAAAGCAGCACTCTGAGATCAGTGAACTCTTTTTACATGGAGTAATTAACTTGCAAGACATCTTGGGAAACAGGCAGCCATTCTGGGTTAAAATAATGAATTTCCTCAATTACTCTTCTGAGCTCTTGTTAGCATGACTCCCATTTGTCTCCTCCAGATGATCCCTCTGGGTCATGACATTTGATATACCCTGTCATTCTGAACAACTCCAATAATTATAATTCCACTTTTAGTTCTTTGTTTTTCATTATTTATTAATGCATTAGTTTTCTACCAAAAACTGGGTAGCTCAAAACAACAGAGTGTATTGTCTTAGAGTTTTGGAGGCCAGAAGTCCATAATTAAGGTGTTGTCAGGGGCATGCTTTCTCTGACAACTCTAGAGGAGAATCCTTCCTTGCTTCTTCTAGCTTCTGCAGCTTGCTGGCAATGCTTGGTGTCCCTTGGCTTGTAGATGTGTGACTGCAGTCACATGGCTGTCTTCTGCTTGTGTGTCTTCACCTCATCTCTCTCTGTGTGTGTCTGTCTCTGTGTGCAAATGTCCACTTTTCATAGTGACACCAGTCATTGTGTATTAGGGCTCACCCTAACGACCTCATCGTAACTCAATTACATCTGTAAATATTCTATTTCCATATAAGGTTAAATTCTGAGGTAAGGTGGGTTAGGAGCATAATATATCATTTTTGGAAGACACAATTCAACACATAATAATTGATTACCTCAGTTTATTTATACTTATGAATGGATTAGACAGAGTAAGAATATCAAAAAGCTACTTTGTTCTTTCCTAGGCAAAAGAGAAAATATAAAGTGGAAATTTGCCAGTAAATAGGTTAAGACTAAGAACAAGAAGACAATAAATAGGATAAGATTAAGAACAAGAAGATAATGAAAAACTATGCAAGTAGTAACAAAATTACTCTGTTTTAAAACTGATGATAAATGTTCTATTTAAATGTTTTAAAGATTTTTTAGGCTCTTTTAGAAAATAGTTTACGATATCACCTGAGATTTTTATAAATGTAAGTTATTTCAGAAAGGAATTTGAATCTGGAATAATATAAATGCATATAGAATTGTTTTTATGTAAGGACGTTAAAAAATTGATCATGAGGTGCAGAGTTGTAGCAAAAAAGAGGAAGAGAAGACAGTCAGTGACATCAAGATTTCAGCTGCCTTTCTTCTCTTAAGTTCTACTACATGGAAGGAGGGATCAATAATTCAGAAAAGCAGGATGTTAAAACTTCTGGAAACTTTATTCTTTTGGCAGGAAGTTATGAAAAAGGCTGCTAGTATGACACCCTGGGGTAAGTTATTCATCATCACAGCTGCTAGGAGCTCCAAGGGACTGCCAAGCTGAGCTGCTTAAGCGTTAAACCACCCTGACCACCCTGAAGCACCAGATCACAGCCAAGAAAGGAAAGATGGTAACTCTATGTACATAAAATAGGGTGAGTTACAGGCATACGCTTATTGAGTATGTTTCAAGAATTAAGAATGAATGAGAAAGACACATTTTAATTTTCTTCCCCTAATCTGCTTTCTAGGGCCGTGCATTTTCACTATTCAATGTGTATGCCTTTGTTTTATTTTAAAATAATGACTGGAATTATAGAAATATGGAGTCAACTTGAAACAACATGTCAGACTATTTAAAAGCTGATATCAACACCGAAATGCTTTTTTTTCTTCTATTTTTAGTAGACCCTAATTGTCAGTGAAATAGCAGATGGTCTCTTGAATACTGGTTTCCTATGGCTCCTGACATTCCTTGACTCATGGCAACATCACTGCAATCTCTGCTTCCATCTTTACATCTCTTCTTTGCCTTTACTCAATCTCCCTCTGCCTTCCTCTTAAAATGATACATGTGACTGCATTTAGGTCCCATATGAATAGTCTGGGATAATTTCCTCATCTCAAAATCCTTAGCTTAATCACACCTGCAAAGAGTCTGTTTCCAAATAAGGTAATATGTACAGGTTCCAAAGATAAGGACTTGATGTGTTTCGGAAGCACAACAGCCTGGTATAAACATAGAGTTTGCAAAACTAAAACTTTGACATAATGATAATAAACATGCAGTACTGCGTGGTGGTTAATAAGGTCAGTTCTAAAGTCAACCAACCTGGGTTCAAGTCCCTGCTGTGCCATGTATTACTTGTGTGACTTCGAGCAGGTGAGTCAACATTTCTGTACTTCCCTGTCCTAATCTGTAAGATGGGGCCAATATTCTCACCTCTATTAAAGGCATGTGAGAAGGAATAAACGAGAGGATTCACTTAAAGGATTTAGCATGTGATTTTCACATGGCAAGGTTTCAGTATTGCCTATTGATAAAACTAGTAAGAACAGTGGCAGAAGAGCAGAACTTTGTGAAATTGCCAATATGATTCTCAATTATTCTCTTTAACTCTTAAAATTTTCCTCTTGGATCACAGAAAATGTCTGAGACCAGATGAGTACTTTTATTTGACAGAAAAGACATCAAAATAGCCTTTTTAAAATAAAAGAATTAATACACCAGGAGCAAGAGGGGCCACAGGCAGAAATATTAAATAGAAATAAATGGGGATTTCAGTCTAAATAGTTTCCCTTGTGGCAATACAAATACAGAATTGATTTCCAAGAAAGGCACAAAAGCAAATAGCAGAAATGCTTTTAAATGGGTAGGCATTATTTGCTTCAAGGATGACTAAAGGAGAAGCCGTAATTTCAGATTAAAATAGACTACAAGTGGGTGGATTATTAGTCTAAGCAGCTCTTTTTTAGTGTCCAGAGGTACGTTTCAAAAAATTAGAAAAAAATACTATCCTGGAAGCACAGGGTACTCTAGAATTCTGTCACGTCTGAAAAGAAACAATTTGTGAATCTACTTTGAATGGAAGACATTCTCACCAGCAGGCAGAGTGTGTGGTCCTTTCATTTAGGTAAAAATGGTTGCACATGCATTCCTTTATTTTAAATTTGGAGTTGAAGAAAAATTGCGAGGACATCTAGGGGTTCAAATCTACTTCATATCAACCGTAAATCTGATTTCAGAGAACTAGTCTCTAGGTGACGAGTAGTTGAGTACAGAGGAAGTCAATTCTAGAGGAAGAATTCTCTGGAACCACAAAATAGATACTCAGAATGATTGAATCAGCTAAATATCTCTCCTTGTCAATTTTATATACAAAAGGCTTGCATTCAAAATGAAGTTTAGTTTTTGCCTCCCTGAAATTATATATGAATAGCAATTTTTATTGGAGAACAGCATCGACACGTGAAGCTTTATTTACTCTTTGCTGATACAGGAAGGAGTATTACTATCCCTTTCCAGAATTATCTTTAGCAGTTTCTATCAATTTCCTTGTCATTTTGAGTCTACCAAAATCATTTCTCTGGCACCAAATTCTAATGGGATTCTTCTTTATTGCTTTCGTATAATAGGATTGTTAACAAGCCTCCTGTAGTAACCATCAGCACACCTTTTTATTATAATCAACATTATTATTCATCCTAGCAGGTGATGTCAGGTTGTGAAAAAGCCTTGTAATAACTTCCCATGTTGGCAGAGTCTGATTCAGTAGGTTTGGCATAAGGCTTAGGAATTTGGGTTTCTTAAAATCTCTCCAGTAGCTTCAGTGTTTTCTGGTGGTTTAATGACATTAATGTACAGGTTAGTAGGAGAACCTTCTCTCTAGAAAAGTGATATGTATGATTCCTTAAGGAGACACTCTAATTCTGCCTCTTGTGACCTCTAGTGCCCTGGTGTGTCAATATTTATACCTATGTGCATGTGTGCTTGTGTGTACGCACGTGTGTGTTTTACAGTGCATGAAATAACGCCAATTTACTTCCAAACATTTGGAAAAATCTTGATTTAGACTAGAAGTGGAAAGAAGAAAGTGAAAAGTCCCCTAATAATCAAAACTTTAAAATTATTTGAGTATTGACTATAATTTCAATAACAAAGATTCTTATAACTAACAATGGAGTGATAGTCTAGAATATCATAGCTATCAATATTCTTAACCTTTTTTACTTCCTTCCAATTATGGGATTTATGAATTTCATGTATCTTTGAGGATGTTTTAAATTTTTTTGAGCAAACTTGCTAGTAACTACCAACAACAATAACAATAATCACAATAGCTGACACCAGTAAGTTTCAGGGACTATAGCAAGCATTTTACATATAGTTTATGTAAATTTACAACTACCTTATCAGAGCAAAATTATTACTATTTCTGTTTTATTGAGGAGGAGATTGAGGTGTTAAGTAACAAAGAAGTTAAATCATACAACTGAAAACTGGTTAGGTTAGCATGATCCCATGAAATCTAATTTTAAAGCTTAACACCTCCATTAAATAAATAAAACTATTAATATTTAAAGAAGTGGCATTTTAGAGCACAGGCTTCTTTAAAACTTTGCAAATTTTTGCCTCAGGACATGATGCCCTGAGACCAGATTGTTATTTCTTCATTCATCGATTTTTTTATACAGTGTTTACTTCCCAAGGGATTTCAAGTTGGCTTATGAGAGCAGACACGTATGCTAGAGATAAACAATCTAAGAACTGGAAGTTTGATCAGCAGCAGGGAGTATCAATAGCTGCCAGTAGAAGACCTAGCTGAAATGAAGCCACTGTGATTCAAAGCAAAGTTGTGACAACTCAGGCAGGAAAGAAAACAGCCTGAGTGTAGAGATTAACATTTGTGTTCTGAGTATAGGGGAAAGAGTTCTTGAGATACTAATCTTAGAGATTTTGCTTTCTTGCTGCTCTTTCCAATCTTTTCTTTCTTCATCAGTCTGGGGTACCCCGTGGCCTCCAGGAGAACTAGGGTTGTTGTAGCAGAAATGTAAGGAGAAAAGCAATTATTTTCAGTAGTCATTTAGTCATTTTAAGTCCCACACTAGCTTTCTAAGAATCAAAAAGAAAGTCTAGCTGGAGAAGTTTTCACATGGAAGTTATTAGAGATGCGTAGACATTGGGCCTCATCTCTGTGAGACCCCATAAGGCTCCTTGTCTAGGGGAGTGAATATCATGAACATGGAAGAGTTCACTGGTCTAAGGGAGAAGGTCCTGCCCCGATGGATCCTGGTGGAAGCACGACAAGGGTGACTTCTCCATCCTCTTAGACAAAGGAGTCATAACCTCATTCTTCAAAACTCTTTAAGTTTTGAAGGCCTCTTTAAGGCCTTTCATCTACAGCTGCCGGCATGTCTTCTGCGGCCCACCCAGCAAGAAGGACCCCTGCTTATGCTGCTGGAAACTGCCCCATGAGAACAATATCCTAGTCATCAGCAAGGACACGGGGCAAGGTCCTCAATCCTTAGAGTGGGAAGGAGTGGTGTGGAATAAAAACTCTTAGCACAAAAGCTAAAGGTAACCAACCCCACATTAGCACTGACATAGGAGAAATGTAGTGCTTCGATCTGATACACACCTACATGCACAGAGTAATACTGGAAAGACATTGAATATTACTATAAAAACAATGCATCCATTAATATTGCATTTTTCACTTAAAAATCACTTTCACATGGAGTAAGTAGGAGTCTTTTAAACAGACACACTTTTTAACACCAAAAAAATGTATTCCCTATTTATTGACCTTCTTCTCACAATAGGATATAAGCTCCGTGAGAGGGGATATCTTATTAACTGAGTGTCTTATTCACTACCATGCCTGAATGTGATGATAGAATTATGTCTGGCACTTAATAATTATTTCCTGTGAACAGACTCTGTGACTAACCCTGCTATTAACTGAATGAATTAATGTGGGTTTGAAATGATGCCCTTAGGGTGGAAAAGAGTAATCCCTTGAACGTCAACTCTGGTCAACTGGTATTGTTTCCAGGGAATACAAAACAGAGAACTTTAAGCATGGATTTTAACGGTTATCTAATTGAACTTTAAACAATTTGAATGTGGCACCTGGCATAACTGGATTCTGATAACACAGTTATCATAACAGGCACATTAGCTGGCACAGATCAGAAAATGGACCTCAGGTAACTGAAAGACTCAGTGATCTGAAGTATTTAGCACTGTCCATCTAAATGCCCGGAAATGTCTGCCTACCTCGAAATCATGGTTTCAGTTTTACCTACTGGATGTTGTGCTGCTCTTTCTGACAGTAATTTGTAGTTAAAGTTCAACTCTTTCTGCAACTTTTGGAAAATAAAGAAGGGTACTTGTATTAGTCTACTCTCACATTGTTTTTAAGAGCCTATGTAAATATACATGACACTGTATATTTATAAAGAAAAGAGGTTTAATTGACTCACAGTTCTGCAGGCTGTAGAGGACACATGGCTGGGAGGCCTGAGGAAACTTAAAACCATGGTGGAAGGGGAGGCAGACATGTCTTATACGGTTGGAGAAAGAGGAAGAGAGAGTGAAGGAGGAGGTGCTACAGACTTTTAAACAAGCAGGTCTCATGAGAACCCACTCACTATCACAAGAACAGTAAGGGGGAAACATGCCCCCATGATTCAATCACCTCCCACCAGGCCCCTCCTCCAACACTGGGGATTACAATTCCACGTGAGATTTTGGCAAGGACACAAATCCACACCATCAGTATTCATCTTCCTGTTTGCTGCTGAAGCAGAGAATGTGCATGCTGTTTGTTCAAAAGTGATACATATTTATGGTAAAAAAAAAATGCATAAATCTCAAAAGAGAAAAATTACCCAGAGAAAAACAGTACTGATAATATAGTACAAAACTTTCTAGAATACTTTCATGCACACAGATGCATTGTTTTCACAGAAAATAGTTATTTTATGCATACTGCTTTATAACTTGCTTTCCTCCTAAAATATAATGTGTGCATTTCCCCATACATACCCTTCTCCAGCCGTACTGTTATTCTTCAGTCATGCTCTTTTAAGAGCTATACCATTTTTCATCATAACGATCCACCTAATAATGGACTTAATTCTTTTCCTATTGGTGGATTTATAGGTATTTTCATTTTTAAATAAAATATATAGATCTTGAATATATATATATATATATATTTTTTGAGACAGATTCTCGCTTTGTTACCCAGGCTGGAGTGCAATGGTGTGATCTTGGCTCACTGCAACCTCTGCCTCCTGGGTTCAAGCTATTCTCCTGCCTCAGCCTCCCAAGTAGCTGGGATTACAGGCATGCACCACCACACCCAGCTAATTTTTGTATTTTTAGTAGAGAGAGGGTTTCGGCCATGTTGGTCAGGCTGGTCTCGAACTCCTGACCTCAGGTGATCCACCTGCTTCAGTCTCACAAAGTGCTGAGATTACAGGCGTGAGTCACAGCTCCCGGCCGAATGTACATTCTTTTAGTGATGTTTGTACAAATGTATACTTACATAGTTTGGATATGTTATTTATGGAGCAATTGCTGTCTTCTTCATCAATAATTTTTGTAATTTTAATTGAGTTGTGCATCCACATTAAAATAATTCATTTTTTAAAATTAGCTTTAGTGTACTATGCCCTTACTTCAAAAACATTATTTCGTCACTCATGAGCTTAATTTCATTTTATTGCTGTATCATTGGATGTGTTTCTTCAAGTTACTGAAGAATGATACATAAATGGGTGATGTACTTTATGAGTCCTTCCAAATATAAGTGTGAATTTTTATTGCCTTTATACATGATAATCTATTTGGCCTGAGACAATGTTTGGTTATATCCTCCCCACCCTCCAACTATGTAAATATTGCCCTAAATTTTCTTGCAAATGTTTCTGAGAAGAAAAGTCTTGGCCCAATCTGAATTTTGGTTATTTATTGGTTATAGATATAGATGTAGATAAATAGACGTAGACACAGACTGGTATATCTAGATATAGATATAAACATATATATAAAGATATGTTTTTTACCTAGAGGTTTTACAGATGTTAAAAAAAACTCCTGTAAATAAAAATATTGTCAGATGTACTTAGGTGCAGATTTCCTTTGATTAAGTTTGCCTAGAAGATAGTTGACTCTTAAAACTGCGTATCTGGATATTTTTTAGTTCTGAAAAGTTTCTTAACGTTGTTTCATATTTTTGTCCTCCCTTATAAATAATAATTGTCTTTTTGTTGTATTTCCCTCTCTCTATTTCATATCTATCATTTATCCAGCCTTTGCGTTTCAAGAAAGTCACTCAAATTAGATCTCAACACCCTATTTTAGTTTTTTCATGGCATCATTTTGGTCTCTATTTGCTACAATGTGAGTTTTAATTTTTTATAATGCTTTAGTTTCTTGAATATATTTTACTATATTATTCTTCTCTTTTTCAATATTGAACTGTTCCTTCTTATCTCATTCCATTCTCTTCTTATGTCTTTTTATTTCTGTTTCAAAGAAGCCACATCTAATTTAATTTGATAAAAGTGCCAAAATCTTCTTAAAATGTTCCTCTAAGATAATTAGATCACGATTTTCCACCCATGTGCTCCTCTTCTGAGTCTTCAGAATACGATTTCTTTTCTTTTTTCTCCCCCATTTGACCAGGGATATAGGTTTTTCTTTATTTTCTTTTGACTTTTGTACTAGTCAAATTCCACTCTCAGATTTGTACCTAGAGGGTAAGATATAGACAAGCCCCCGTCCAATTGCTATGGTTTGGGTGTGAGTCCCCACCCAAATCTCATGTTAAATTGTAATACCCAATGTTGGAGGCAGGGCCAGGTGGGAGGTGATTGAATCATGGGGGCAGGTTTCTCACAAATGGTTTAGTACCGTACTCTTGATACTGTCCTTGTCATAGTGTGTGAGCTCTCATGCAATCTGGTCATTTAAAAGTCTGTGGCATCTCCCCCATCTCTCTCTGGCTCCTGCTTTCCACCATGTGATATGCCTGCTCCCCTTCAACTTGTGTCATAATTTTAAGTTTCCTGAGGCCTCTCCAGAAGCCAAGCAGATGTCAGCATCATGCTTCCTGTACAGCCTGCAGTAACGTGAGCCACTTAAACCTCTTTTCTTTGTAAATGGCCAACTCTCAAGTATTTCTTTATAGCAATATAAGAACAAACTAGTACATCAACTACCAATTTTTGGTAGACTTTTTTTTTTTCAGTTTTGTACTGTTCTTCTCATCCCACAAATGACTGATAGTCTGAAAAATTGGAATACATGAGACATTATGTAGAGTTACTGGGAATTCTCCTGTCTTTACCCTAATGTACAAGCATTTGCACATGGAGACTATAATATATTTGGAGTTACTGCATTTAAATGGGCCTAGAATAAAAGAGGGGCAGAAGCAAGACACACCTCTCTGTCTCTTAAAAAGCAAAGCCTAGGTTGGGTATGGTGGCTCATGTCTGTAATCCCGGAACTTTGGGAGGCCAAGGTGGGTGGATCACTTGAGGTCAGGGGTTCGAGACCAGCCTGGACAACATGGCAAAACCTCATCTCTACTAAAAAAAATATATATATATATAAATAAACACACACACACACACACACACACACACATATATACAAAAATTAGCTGGGTGTGGTGGTGCGCGCCTGTAGTACCAACTATACGGGAGACTGAGGCAAGAGAATTGCTTGAACCGGGGAGCTGGAGGTTACGGTGAGCCAAGATCTCGCCACTGCACTCCAGCCGGGGTGACAAAGAGCGAAACTTCACCTCGAACAACAGCAACAACAAAACAAACAAACAAACAAAGAAAAACCAAGCCCTATGTGAAAGAGAGACCAACCCTGCCCTAGTCATCTGGTTAAAGCATTCATTCCCTGGCGACCTGAGTCAAAGGGCACACAATGGGACAGGTTAAAAATGTCCTGGTTTTGTTTCACTTAGTCTATATTTCAAGAGGAAAAGCTGGGCATGCCATGAAGTAAAGTCTATATAGGTTTTATCAACCTAAATCCATCTATCTTATTATTTTATGTAAGTTCTGACAATTTCTGTTTTCAGGGTGTGCATTGAACAATGTTCAACAGACATTTATCAAGTCATTGCAATAGGCTGGTGTATGATGACTTCGCAGTGGAGTGATAAATTGTGAGATGCTGCAGGACTAGGGCTAGAAGAGGGCGGGAAGTGATATTTCTTAAAGTCTCATTTGAACTTTAACTTTTTATACAATCTGCAAATCTGCAGTCTTAAACCCTTGGTTTTGCCAGTGCAAAATGTGGATTCCAATGCAATAATATACAGAGATAATTATATAAAATTAAGTGAGATGTTCACCAAAAAACTCTATTGGTTTTCTATTGTTGCCATAACAAATTACCACAAACTAAGTAGTTTACAAGAACACAAACTTGTTCTTATACAGTTCTAGAGGTAAAAGTCCAACATCAGTTTCACCAGGATGAAATCATGGTGTTAGCAGAGTTGCATTCCGTGTGCAGGTTCTAGAGGAAAATCCATTTCCTTGCTTTTTCCAGCTTCTGGAGGTCTCTTGCATTCCTTGATGCATAACCTTTTCTTCCTCTTTAAAGCACATTACTTCAACCTCTCCTTTCATTGTCACATCTTGTTTTCTGATGCTGACCCTCCTGTGTCAATTTTATAATGACCATTGTGATTACATTGCCCACTGGACAAGCCCATGTTGAGATCCTTAACTAAATTACGTCTGCCAAGTCCTTTTACCATGCAAAGTATCATATTCACAGGTTCCATGGATTAGATTGTGGACACCTGGGGCGGGTTGGGCAATTTTCTGTACCTCAGCCCTTTGCCTTACTTTTGTAGATAGATCATAAATAGAATATTATTAAATACCATAGTCTCCTATTATCCATGGTTTCCTTTTCTGTAGTTTTAGCTACCTGCAGTCAACTGTGGTCCAAAAATATTAAACAGAAAATTCCACAAATAAACAATTTTAAAGTTTTAAATTTTGCACTCTTCTGAGCATCATGATAAAATCTTGCACTGTCCTCCTCCATTATGCACATGACATGAATCATTCCTTTGTTCAGCATCTCCATGCTGTAGACGCTACCTGCCTATTAGTTACTTAGTAGCCATTTCAGTTATCAGCCAGACTATCTCAGTATTGCAGAGTCTGTGTTCAAGTAACTCTTTAGTTAACAATGGCTCCAAAGTACAATAGTAATAATGCTGGAAATTCGAATATGCCAAAGAGAAACCATAAAGTGCTTCCTTTAAACGAAAAGGTGACCTTGGTGTTCTTTGGCTAGGGTTTGTTACTCTGCATGGTTTTAGGCGTTCACTGGGTTCTTGGAACACGTTCTCCCATGGATAAGGGGAGACTACTGTATGCCTTCTCCCAACATTTCAGTGTTGCTGGTACACATGTATTAGCTATCTATCACTGCATAACAAATTATCCCAAATTTAGTAGTTTACAACGACAAATATTCATCATCTCATGGTTTCTGTGAGTCAAAAATATAGGTACAGGTACAAATTAACAGTATACCTCTGGCTCAAGGTACCTCATGAGGTGGCAGCAGTCAAGGTATCAGTTAGGGCAATAATGTCATCTAAAGGTTGGATTGGAGATGAGATCTACTTCCAAGCTCGTTTATATGGCTGTTGGAAGGCTTCAGTTCTTCATTTTTGGGCCTCTCCACAGGGATGCCTCCCAACATGACAACTGGATTTTGTCAGATGAGCAATCCAAGAGAGAAAAAGTGAGTATGCACAAGATGAAAGCCAAAGTCTTCATCTAACATAATCTTAGAAGTGATATCATGTCACTTTGCCATATTCTGGTCATTAGAAATGAGTTGATATCTGCAGTGCACATTCAAGAGAGTGGATATTGCACAAATGTCAGCAAGTGGGGATCATTGAGAGCCAGCTGAGAAGCTGTGTATCACTGGTACTCTAATATTTTGAACTGCCTGGATTTCCAGTGCCAAAATTACACAAATTATCTCTTCCTCTCTTTCCACTTGAGTATTTTTTTATTTCAGATATTAAATAATAATTCTAGGAAATTTTAAAATATATTTCAATGGAAAATGTTAACAGTCTGTGCAACTGTGGAATTCATTTGTGAAGAATAATGTAATAATTATGGATTTTCAAGCCATCTTAAGAGTGTTTTTAAAAAAACACTATTTGATAATAATGGCTGGAAGGCAAAATACTAGAATTCAAGTTATTACCCTAAATTGAAATACGCTGGTGGACATTTTCTAATAATAGATAAATAAAAGTCAAATTGGAGAAATATGTCTCTTGCACCCTAAATAACAACCGCAAAAAAGTCTTATGATAAAAAGTACCCCTGTATTTCCATCCTCAGTTGAAAGAACTACTTGATTATTTTAAATAATGGATAACACATAATGTACACTTCTCCCATCTCTTAATATGCTCAATTACAAAAAATGAATTCAACTAAATATAAAGATATTTTAAAAGTTAAAAAGCTTTCTAAGAACTCAACACTCAGAAATAACAACTTTGATAGTTTTTGCTATAGTTTTTATCTCCGCATTTTTAATAGATGAAATTGTGCTACATAACTGATTTCTAAGTAAGTAAATACATATCATAATTCAAAAATAATATGAAAGTGGCTTAGTAATGGATTATACTTCACCAATATCTTACCCTTCAATATTCACTTTCTAATTCTACTGTCTGTGCTTTCTCGCTTACTTCCAATTCATGTTTAGAGACCAGGGATGCTGCTACATATTCTACAGTGCATACGACAGCCCTCCCTGGCACCCGCAACAAATCTTGTCTGATCCCTAATGGCATTAGTGCTGAAAAATTCTAGTTTCATGTTATTCTGGATGTGGTACCCAATACAATTAGGAAAGAGAAAGAAATGAGAAATACAAATGTTAAAAAGACACACTTATTATTTGTAGGTGAAATGAACATATACTAGTCAACCCCCAAAAACTATTTAAAATACTATTGATCAGGGATGGAATAATTAATTCTATTAAAAATAGCCTAAGAGAAAATTGACATGTATTACAACTTGTGATATTTTAAGATGTATCAACTGCAACCTAATGTATTCAAAAAATGAGAAAAAATGTAAGCATTTATTTATTTTATAACTTGTTACTTTTTCTAATCATTTTCATTTTTAATTGTCTATTTTTTGACAACAAGTGTGATTTGGAGTGTAAGTTCTATACAGGAGGTTGATTTGGTGATGCAGCTGTAATGACAGGAAAACATTCCAGGTTAAAAGGCTATGCTAGGATATACATCAACATATTGCTTCCTTCACTGAGAAAGTCTTGCTGTGAAAAATGCCAGCTGACCTAATCAGTATGCTTACTGATGCAGTAAAAATTATGAATTATGTAAAAATTTACCATGGTTGTTGATCGTAAATGTTATTGCATAATGACATACGTGGTTATCAAGGGGAAGAAATTGTTTACAATTTTAATACTTCCATGTGCCAAAAAATGCAATTTTCAATTGGAGATAAAACATAAAGAGCAAAAATGAAAGCTAGAAGCTTGGAAGAATCGTTTCTAAAGATCATTGTTACAAGTTCCATAATATAATAATAAGTAACCATGAAGTACGTTAGTGATCTGAATACTGTACACTTGCAAGAAGTTATCATACTAAATACCTTCCAAATTTGATAAGATGTTTTGAATTTTCTTTTTGGTCAAAAGAAGATCCATTCTAGGTAAGGGATTAGTTTTGAATCTATGTCTTTCATCAAGTGATATTATAGGCTGGACACAGTGGTTCATTCCTATAATCCAATACTTTGGGATGCCAAGGCAGGAAGATCGCTTGATTTCAAGACTAGCCTGGGCAAGCACACGGTGAGGTTTTGGTTCAAAAAAAAAAAAAAAAAAAAAAAAAAATTAAACATTTTTAAAAAGAAGTGTTATCAAATGTATAACCTTAAAGAATAAGTTGTTAGAATTGAATACCAATGAAAAAATTGAAGATAGATTGTGAAAATACAGCTTTATTTTCATCCTTTTGGAAAAGTTAAAAATTAATACCAAGAACTTGATGAAATTGCTTTAACATCTCATTTCCATTACCACGAACATACTTTTGAGAGACATGTTTCTCTACTATGAATCAGTAAAACAGTTCAGGCATACTTTGTCCCCATATGAGTAGTAGTAGTGTGAATCTCACCCAGAAAAGACAGTGGGCAAGAAGAAAGCCAACTGGTCACATTAAAACCTTTAAATACTGATATATATATATATATATATATATATATATATATACACACACACACACACACACATATATAAAATGTGCATTCAATGTATGTATATAGATTTTTAATATGAAAAACTGTAGTGACAGACTAGATTTTCTAAAATTTTATTTCAAAGGAAGCACGGATCTAAAAAGACCTAAAAAGAGGGAAAAAATTAAGAAAATTCTCAAAGAAATTCTCCCTCAAAATTTGCCAAGCCCTAGTGGTTTTAAAGATTAGTTCTTTTAAATTCTTAAACAACAGATAACTAGTATAACTAGTGAATAGTTCCGGAACATAGAGAGAAAGGATTAATTCCAATGACAAACAAGAAAACTTAATAAACAAGACAAATAGGTTAATTACATAAAAAGTAAGTATAATAATGCCAAAAAGGCATTTGATGATGATGAACATCCATTACTGATTTAAAAAAATAGAAAATAGGATAAATGAATATTTTAATGTGCACATATTAACAAGGAAGTCAGATACGTGTGTGCGCGCGCACACACACACACACACTTCAAGTCAAAAAGTCAGCATTATGCAGAATGAAGAAATGCTAGAGCTATTTTCATAAGTCAGGAACAAATTAAGTTCTTCGTTCACCATTGTTGAAGCTCTAATATAGATGCTATTATGGTAAATTAAATAACAGGCCCCCCTACTGTATGTTCATGCTCATGTATTACTCCCTGAAAGCTATGGGAATTTTATATTACATGGCAAAAGGGAATTTGCAGATGTGATTAAGGCTACAGACCTTAAATAGGGAGATAATCCTGGTTCATATAGGTGGGCCCAATCTAATCATGTGATCCCTTAAAAACATAAACACATAAACAAGAAATCAAAGAGATTCCAAGCATGAGAAGGCTTTGATGCACTGTTACTTGTTCCAATGTGGAGGATCCACATGCAAGAACCTGATAGAGAACTGAAGAAAGCCAAGAGTGGCCCCTGGATTATAACCAGCAAGGAAAGAGTGGACCATAACTACAAGAAACTGGGTTCTTCAACAACCTGGCTGAGCTGGGAAATACCTCCCAAAGCCTCTTGATAACAGCCCAGCAAGACGGTACCATGATTTCATCTTTGTGAAACCCCAAGCAGAGACACCAACCTGGATGACCCAGTCCAGACTTCTGACTTACAGAACTGTGAGATACAAATTTTGTGTTTTTTTAAGCTGTTAAGTTTGTGTAAATTTTTATGGCAACATTATAGACTGAATTGTGTCCTTACAAAATTCACATATTAAATCTATAACCTCCAAAGTGACTGTTTTTGGAGAAAAGGCCATGTAAGGCAACAGCAAGAAGGGAGCTGTCTCCAAAACAAGAAGAGAGGCCTCATCAGAAATCAACTCTACTGGCTCCTGGATCTTGGACTTCCAGCCTCCAGAACTGTGAGAATATGAACTTCCATTGTTTAAACCACCTAGTCTGTGATATGACGGTAGCCTTGGCAAATGAATACAGGCAGTGATAGAAAACTAACAGAGTTAGTAAGAGCTATCAACAGGAGAATGACCCTTACAATGTGAAATGTGTGTTTGTTTGTTACACTTAGTTGACAGTATACTTTTTCAACTTAGAAATTTTATCTATGAATCAAATGTATCAGTTCTTTCCTGACTTCTGGATTCTATGTCTTGCTTAGAAGGCTTTAAATCCCTACACTAGCATCAACTGCTCCCTCACTCAGTCTAGCATCATGTTATTTATTTGTTTCAATAGGTTTTTGAGGAACAGGTAGTGTTTGGTTACATGGATCAGTTATTTAGTGGTGATTTCTGAGAGTTTGGGGCACTTGTCACCCGAGCAGTGTACACTGTACCCAATGTGTTGTCGTCTTTTATCCCTCGCCCACCTCCCACCCTTTCCCCAGAGTCCACAAAGTCTATTGTATCATTTTTATGCCTTTGGGTCCTCAGAGCTTAGCTCCCTCCCACTTATGAGTGAGAACATACAATGTTTGGTTTTCCATTCCATTCCTGAGTTACTTCACTTAAAATAATAGTCTCTAGTTCCATCCAGGTTGCTATGAATGCTATTATTTCATTGCTTTTTATGGCTGGGTAGTATTCCATGGCATGAATATACATATACACATATAATCTAGAGATTATATATATACACAACATTTTCATTATCCACTCATTAATTAATGGGCCTTTGGGCTGGTTCCATATTTTTGCAGTTCTGGATTTTGCTGCTATAGATATGCATGTACAAGTATCTTTTTTGTATAATGACTTCATTTCTTCTGGGTGGATATCCAGTAGTGGGATTGCTGGATCAAATGGTAGCTCTACTTTTAGTTATTTAAGGAATCTCCGCACTATTTTTAATAGTGGTTGTACTAGTTTACATTCCCACTAGTAGTATAAAAATGTTCCTTTTTCACCACATCAATGCCAACACCTATTTTTTTTATGTTTTGATTATGCCCATTCTTGCAGGAGTAAGGTGGTATCACATTGTGGTTTTGATTTGCATTTCCCTAATAATTAGTGATGTTGAGCGTTTTTTTCATACATTTGTTAGCTATTTGTATATCTTTTTTGAGAATTGTCTATTCATGTCCTTAGACCACTTTTTGATAGGATTATTGGTTTTTGTCTTGCTGAATTGTTTGAGTTCCTTGTAAATTCTAGAAATTAGTCCTTTGTTGGATGCATAATTTGTGAAGATTTTCTCCCACTCTGTGGGTTGTCTGTTTACTCTGCTGATTATTTCTTTTGCTGTGCAGAAGTTTTTCAGTTTAATTAAGTCCCATCTATTTATCTTCATTTTGTTACATTTGCTTTTGGCTTCTTGGTCATGAAGTCTTTGCTTAAGTCAATGTCTGGAAGGGTTTTTTCGATAGCATCATATTTTAATGGGAAGGTGCTAAACGAGTATTCTTCCCCTTCCCAAACCTGCTTTACTTTTCAAGGCTCTCTTCTATTAACTTGCTCTTTCTTGATTACCAGTTTCCCTGAACACCAAGAACAGCCCTTGGTATATGGTATTCACAAAATAAATTCGTCTCGACTAAAGGCAGTTAGTCTGGAGAAACACTCTATTCAATTGCCTTGTCTCAATTTCTGTTTTGTGTGTGGGGTTGGGGGTGGTATTATTTCTTCTCTCTGCTGACTGTCGCAGGCATGAAGAAGGGAAATTCCACAATATACGTATTTCCTCTATAACCCATGATTATTGTATTGATAGAAAATTAAAACTGACATGTTGAGTGGGCAGCTCAAGCACTCATGTATCATGTGACCGATTAGAACAAAAAGGCACTCTTTGGACACTCCACTCCTGTTCAAAGCAATACCCAAGGAGTTTCTTCATTTCAATTTACCATTGAAAATTATTTCAAATCTCCATTCTGCTCCTTTTTTATTATTATTTTATTTTCTATTTTAAACAAGCACTCATTCATGGTCCATTTGGTTCTTTTTCCTGCTTTTCCTTGTGAACCACCTTTGCAAAATTAAAACAGTAAGAATAGTCTGACATCATTGACTCCATCTTGCTTCTAACCTCCAAGCTGTCCTTGTCAATCCTGGGTATAGGCCAAACTAACTTTTGGAGAAACTTAGTTTATAGTTTAACCTTAAAGCAAGGATAATAATAGCTCTTCCTAAAATTAAACCATCTTTGTGAAACTAATGAAAAGCCACAAAGTTAGGATTAGGGCAGGAGCCTGCTAAGATGTAGGCATAGTTAAATGACAAAATAACCAGCCATTGTTCTGGAATTCACAAAATTTATAACTTCCCCAATTACTGCTGTAGATAACATCACTATGAGAGAACCTAAGATTGGCCTTTTGAGTTGTGTTTTCAGACTTTTACATTTCTGAAGATCAGCTGACCCCCACCTGGACTCCTGGTTCATGATTCAACCAGTCTTGTGGCCCCAGTCAGAGGTGGACCTAGCACAGGAGGACTGTTTCTCACATCCCTGTGATGACATCCTTGACTAATCAACAGCACCCATTCCTACTCTCTGGTTCACCAACTATCCTTGAAAACCTCAGTGATAACTCCAGTTCTCCAGCACAGGCTGGCCTTGCATCAATTAAACTCTTCCTCTACTGCAATACCATTGTCCCAGTGAGTTGATTTTGTCTGTGCAGTGGTCAGAAAGAGCCCATCAGGTGATTACAATTGCTGTCTTCCCTCTGGACCCCAGGAAGGGGTATGTTGGAGGCATCTTGCAGTCACTCTTAAGAGCTAATTATTTGCATCTTGTCTCAACTCTATGTTCAGTGACTTCAAGTTGGTCATGGGAAATCAGTCATGGTGGGAGCCATGGTGCAAATGCTACAAATCGGAATCTTTTTTTCCCAGAGAGTACTGGCTCTAGGACTCAACCTGCAGCATGGGTTAGCCTTCTTCATGCCCTGGCCAGACACTCCTTCCCCTGTGAGAGAGGGAGAGAAAAGCAACCAAGAAAATCTGCTTGTCCTGTCACTAAGCAGTATTTACAAAGATTACTCAGAGGAAGCCATGAATGGCTTTTGGAAGTCCTTTATTGATCTGTCGGTTATTGCACTTTTATGTTGGAAAAATTATTAGCAATGTTGCGGTTTTTTTTTTTTTGATGCAATGTTGGGGGTTTTTTTTTTTGATAAAATGAAGATTCAAAAGAATGATGTTAATTTTGGTAAAATAAAGAAAACTCTCAGCTTAAAATTTCATACAAGATCAATTTAATAAACTAAATATCTGTTAATAAGGCAATATTACTTATATTAAGTCCATAAGGAAAATTATACAGTGGTGCAACAAGTATATATGTTCTTGGCATGAAAATCTTAAGTGGAAAAAGTAAATGGCACAAAAATGTGTACCTTATTATTGGATTTATATATAAAAATTATATATAAATAGAAAGGAAACATTTGGGGGCCTTTGAGGTACTGATAATGTTCTGTTTCTTGATTTGGGAGATTATTATATTGGTGTTCACTTTGTAAAAATCCATTGAGCTAAAAATTATGATATGTATACTTTTGTATATGTATGTTCTACTTTAAAACAAACGTTCACTTAAATAGTATCTAAAGATATGTGCGTGTAATTTCTTAGAAAAAAATCTAAAAGTATTCATTCATTTAATAGTGCTTTCCTCTGGTGAGAGGAGTAGGATTTGGGAAATGGCGCAGGGGAATTTCCTTTGTTACCATACAAATTTTGTATTGTCTGTACGTTTTATCATGATTATGCATTTTTTTACAGGGATAAAATATGCCCCCAAAGAACTATTAAACTATCAGCTACCCATCCATTCACATTACTTTTAACATTGATTTTTACTCTACGCTTTCAGCTGTTTCTCATGTTCTACTTAAAGTTCCAGATGGAGGGAGGATTGCATTTTCCCCCGTTTTGAAAACACATTAGCAAAGGCAACACCTCTAAAATGTGAAGTCTGTGTGATAGCCTCTTTCAAGGGAGTCTCTTTTGTAGTTGAAAGCAAGTAAATTACCCAAGATAATGCAAATTCCATTTTGTGAAATCTTTGTTGAGAGGTAAATGAATAACTGATCAGGACACTATAAGCCTATACCTTGGTCCTTACTCTCCTCCTCCACAGACTTGGTTAAATATTTTTTAAAGTTCTTGAAGGTTAGTGTGAGAAATTATTTGAGGACTAGAGATACAGTCATTAAGTAACATGTCCAAGGCTGGCATTGATGAAGGCTTCTGCAGAACCAAGAGAGTCCTTCACAAACCAAGTTGTACATATTTCTTGAGACTTCACACCTAAGTTTCACCCACTCAGGAGTAAGTTCCTAACCTACTTCAACTTAACCAGAGCTGTTACATATTGCTATGCAACAGTGCATGAGGCCAAATGAGGAGCTGAAACCAGCTTCTGCTGCCCATCATCAGCTGAGTGCCACATGGGCTGCCTTCACCCACAGGGGACATTATTTTCTAATTCCCAGAAAGCCACTATGTAGGTTAATGGTGGCTCTGACTGAACCATTCTTATAGAAAGTAGGACAATGTATTTGGCATTGATCATTTCAAATACCCTTTAAAATAAAAGTTATTTGAGAATATTACTTATTACTACATTGTATTAAGTTCATTTCCAACCCTGACACTTTCAGAGCCTTCCTAAGACTTTCAGTTACTTAATGTATATCAGGTTGGTGCAAAAACACACATGGAAATACCTAAAAACATTCTTCATGTCAGCATTGTTAATTTTTAAAGCTTTCCCCAGGGTTGCCTTTTTATATCTTTGATGCCTGAATTGGCAAAGCGAGACTTATTATATATTGTACTCTTTTCCCTTAAGGCAGGTCAATAATAAATGTATTTTTAATTAGAACTGGCAGATCTGGGCTAGGAGTCTGAAATTTGCATTTTCATTCTGCCTGTAGCCCTGACTAGAAGCTTGGAAAAATTTTCACTCTCCAAATTCTGTGCAATACAGCACTACACTCTGGTTATTGGGAACCTTTTCACAACTAACCTCTTGGTCAAATCCTAATCTGTGGAGATCATCATAGAATTTATGTCCACTCCAAACTCTGTACAAATTTCTAAGCTTTTACTTGTGGCTTAAGGAGGCAGAAAGAAGCAGAGAGACCTTATGGAGTCCTCTTCAGGAGCAGCTGATAAAACTAGAGTTACAAAAAAATTGGGGGTGGATTGTTGCCTGTAAAACTCTCCGATCTCTCAAGATCCCTGAGATAAAGCAAGGGGTGGCCAATGCAATACCCACTCTGGGAGAAGAATGCAAAAATGTGGTGCTGTGTTAAGATTCAGGAAACCGACCCTATTTCTCCAGGCGTGGAGGTAGGGTCAGTCAAGAAAAACAATTGCTCTTCAGTTTCTCAGACATTCCATCCTCCTCCTCCTGTCTGAGAAACATGTTTGGGGGGTGTTAGGAGTTAGAGCTCTAGGACATCTCACAATTTTCATCTCCCTGCTTTTGGTGTGTGATTGCAAAAAATCTCCTTTGTGTGATCGTCATGGACCAGAAAATGTGTGACCCATTCAGAAAAGGCCTGGGCTGCTGCTCCAACAATGACCCTGCTGCTGCCTCTGTGCCTGGGTCATCCCTAGCTTCCTCCATCTGGGGCAGGGCACTGGGCATCGATAGGTGCCTCAGGAAGATGATCAACCGCATTGTATGGTAGGCAGGAATGTGGGTATTCATGTTGCATTGACTGTAGCTACTTTGCTCTCACCCCCTACCTCCACCTCAGATTTATGTTGACTCAACCACTAGGCTGGGTCTAGGTCTTTAGCTGTGTAGGGCAGCAGTCCCCGACCTTTATGGCACCAGGGGCCAGTTTTATGGGAGCCAGTTTTTCCACCGAAGGTTGGGAGGGTTGGTTTTGGGATGAAACTGTTCTACCTCAGATCATTAGGCATTAGTTTGATTCTCATAAGGAACACACAACCTAGATCCCTTGCGTGCACAATTCACAATAGGGTTTGTGCTCCTGTGAGAATTGAATGCCCCCACTGATCTGACAGGAGGTGGAGCTCAGGCAGTAATGTTCATTCACCCATCACCACTCACCTCCTGCTGTGGGGCCTAATTCCTAACAGGCCATGGACCAGTCCACAGCTCAGGGGTTGGAAATTTCTGGTATAAGGTACTTTTATCCATATCTCCTCCCCATCCCCCACCCCCAATTCACCTCAGGCAGCCTTTCTTTTATTTCTTTTCTCACCTAATTAAAGCAATCTACTTCCAGTCTGTCAAACCAGCTAAGATCAGCCTTTAATTCATCCCATCACCCCTGAAAATCAACCCACCCGGCTTCCAGTTCCTGCCAACTACCTCAAGATTTCTTTTAAGTTTTGTGCAGTTCTTTAAACCTTTCACTGCAGTATCAAAAGTCCAAACGTGAGGGCTTGAAAAATGAAAATGTAATAGTCCTAAATATTAATATTTCCATAAACCTGACAAACAAACACATAAATGTTTACATGCAGCATTCATGGATACTTGTTGTTTCCATATTTTCTCTATTTGTTTTTTAAATGGCAGCATTCTATGAAGGTAGTAAACTCTATGGTAATAAAAATTGGGTTTGAAACCCTGTTCTTACCCTTACTTTCTTCTGTTCAATTAGGAGCACCATTTGCTGATCTTAGAGTTTGTTTCCTATATGTAAAATTGTTACCTATAAGAACAATTGTGGCGAATCGGCAAATCCATACTGATCTGCAGCAACCTCAGTTTTTACCTCCTCAGAAGAAAGAATTCAACCAAGAGGCATGAGGCAGAGTAGGAGAGTGAGGCAAGTTTTAGAGCAGGAATCAAAGTTTGTTAAAAAGCTTTAGAGCAGAAACAAAAGGAAGTAAAGCACACTTGGAATTGGGGCAAGCAGGCAACCTGAGAGATCAGGTGCACAGTTTGACCTTTTGACTTGAGGTTTCATATGTTGGCATGCTTCCAGGGTCTTGCATTCCTTCTCCCATGATTCTTCCCTTGGGGTGGGCTGTCCACCTGCTCAGTGGACTGCCAGCACTTGGGAGGGCTACACATGCAGTGTCTTTACTGGACTTGTACACATGCTCACTGGAGGTGTTCTTCCCTTGCCAGTCAAACATCCCTAGAAGGTCATATACCAGTTAAACTCTGCCATTTTCCCTCTTAATGCACATGTTTGAGTCCACTTGCTGAACTCCTAAAATCTTATCAGAAAGCTGCTAACCACCAGTTTTAGTTTTTTTTCTATCTCTTGGGAGACTGCTTTTCCCTGGAGTTGGCTGCAACCAATTATTATTTTAGAGAAAAAGTTAACAACCATCACTTGATGGTCACCTGACGTTCCTGGTTGCAGGGCAGTGGGGAAGGGGGTGCTCTCTTGCCTTGCTCATGTCTGCCTGACTACCTATAGTAATAAGAGGAGGTTGTAATATTTACCTTGAAGATTTAGGGGGCTTTCTCTTAGAAAAAAAAATTCCTAAATACAATACCGAAACACAATACACAGAGATTTTTATTTTTCCAATTGAATTGCAATATTTTACTTTTGCAAATGTTGCAAAAATCTATGACCCTATGATGTGGTTAGGCTTTATGCCCCACCCAAATCTCATCTTGTGTTGTAATTCCCAGGTGTTTAGGGAGAGACCTGGTGGGAAGTGACTGGATTGGGGGGTGGTTTCCTCCATGCTGTTTTCGTGATAGTTAATTCTCATGAGGTCTGATGATTTTATAATGGTAGTTTTTCCTGTGCTGACACACACTCTCTCCTGCTGCCATGTAAAGAAGGTCCTAGCTTCTCCTTTACCTTATGCTATGATTGTAAGTTTCCTAAGGCTTCCCCAGTCATATGGAACTGTGAGTCAACTAAACTTCTTTTCTTTATAAATTACCCAGTCTCGGGTATTTCTTTACAGCAGTGTGAAAGCTGACGAATACACCATATGACCATGTAAACCTACTGCTGTGAGTGTTGGCTGCTACCTAGCCCCACAACTAACCTCCACATCTGGTGCCTGTAGTGGAATGACTTAAATGTTAGGCTCAGTTGAAGCTATCTTCCAGAGAGCATGCATATAGCCTCTTCACAAGTCGTGGCTTTTGTACAGCATGTGGTCTCAGTGGATTCTGAGTGCTCTAGAGGGCCCATCCCCTTGAACAAGGAAGACGCAGCAGGGTCTTTATGACCTAACCTCAGAAAGCTTCTAGTGTCCTGTCATCATACTTTGCTGGTAAAGCAGACACATACCCACTCATATTCTAGGGAAAGAAACACAGACCCCACTTCTCAATGGGAGGAGTGTCAAATTATTTGTGGTCATATGTTCAAATAGCCATAGGGGGCCAATTAGGAACAAATTATACAAAAGGATATACAAGTTGTAGAAAAACTTTTTATTGTTTTTCTATGACCTGCTCTGAATCATCACCATGTAGGTCCTTGCAAATCTCTGTTCTCTGTGAAATAATCTCTAATTTACAGATTCTGCTTTGGAGATGCTGAGGTTATTGTATAGTCATGGAATTGCATTGGAAATGAAATAAATGAGAAGTCATTACAAAGTCTGAATCAGCAGTCCTTGGACAAAGGTCAAGTCTATTTTTCTACAAGCAATATTGAAAGCCTAAATGGCTAAATTATTGATGCCAAAGTGCTTCACTCTTACTAACACTAATAGTCTTTTAACAGATTTTTGTAACACAGAAATCTGTTAAATCTCCCCCAGAGAAGCAAAAAGACTTGCTACACTGAAATGTCAAGTCCATTGGTAAGGGGATGAAGAAAGTGGGTTAAAAATGTTAAAAATGTTTTTGTTGTTTATTTGTTTTTAACTTTTATTTTGGGTTTGGGGGTACATGTGAAGGTTTGTTACACAGGTTTGTTAAACCTGTGTCACAGGGTGGTTTGTACATACTATTTCATCACCCAGGTATTAAGCCCAGTACCCAATAGTTATCTTTTCTGCTCCTTTCCCT
The DNA here is from genome assembly GCF_003255815.1 of Theropithecus gelada. NCBI lineage: Eukaryota > Metazoa > Chordata > Mammalia > Primates > Cercopithecidae > Theropithecus > Theropithecus gelada. The sequence goes on along the minus strand of NC_037673.1, from coordinate 35,081,984 downwards.
CCTTCCACCCTCCACCCTCAAGTAGATCCCAGTGTCTGTTGTTTCCTTCTTCGTGTTCATAGTTCTTATCATTCAGGTCCTACTTATAAGTGAGAACATGTGGTATTTGGTTTTCTGTTTCTGTGTTCATTTGCTAAGGATAATAGTGTCCAGCTCCATTCATGTTCCCACAAAAGACATGAACTCATTTGTTTTTATGGCTGCTTAGTGTTCTATGGTGTGTATGTACCACATTCTGTTTATCCAATTTGTCATTGATGGGCATTTAGGTTGATGTTCGTGTCTTTGCTATTGTGAATAGTTTTGCATTGAACACTCATGTGCATGTGTCTTTATGGTAGAATGATTTATATTCCTCCAGGTATATAGTTAATAATGAGATTGCTGGGTCAAATGGTAGTTCTACCTTTAGCTCTTTGAAAAATCACCATACTGCTTTCCACAATAGTTGAAATAATTTACACTCCCCCCAACAGTGTACAAGTGTTCCCTTTTCTCTGCAATCTCACCAGCATCTGTTATTTTTGGACTTTTTAATAGTAGCCATTCTGACTGGTGTAAGATGATATCTCACTGTTAAAATTTTGGATAGATAGATACAGAGTCAGACACAAAGATAAACAAAAACAGGGAGACCAGAAAGACAGAGATAAAGTTTACATGCATGCATGTACCAAAGCATTAAATTACTCAAAGTACATATTTAAAATAAAAAATAATTTTTATTCACAATGTCTAATTTTATTTATTTATTTATTTATTTATTTATTTATTTATTTATTTTTGCTGTGGTAGAAAACACATAATTTAAATTTTACTGTAATAATTATTTTTAATTATTTTAATTACTAGGCCATATGGTAGTTCTATTTTAAATTTTTTAGAAACCTCCATACTGTTTTATGATGGCAGTGTTAACTATATGGACACTGTTGTGCAACAAATTGCTAGAAATTACTCAAATTACAAAACTGAAATTCTATACACATTGAACAATAACTCTTCCTTTCCTCTTTCCCCTAGTCCTGTCAAGCACCATTTTATTTGCTGCTTCTAAGAGTTTGACTATTTTAGATACCTCATGTAGTGGGATTACGCAGTATTTGTCTTTTTTTGTAACTGGCTTATTAACTTAGCATAATGTCTTCAAGACTCATCCATGTTGTAGCATATGATAGGACTTTCTCGTTTTATAGGGCTGAATAATATTTTATTGTAGATATATACCAGTTTCTTTATCCTTTCATCTGTTGATGTACGTTTAGGTTTTGTGTTTTTGTTTTATTTTGATGAAATGACTTCACTCTAATACATGTAATAGATTTTGTTTTGTCTTGAAATTATTTTATTATATATTTAAGGTGTGCAATATGATGTTTTGTTATACATTTACATAGTGAAATGATTGCTACTGTCAAATTAACATGTTCGTCACCTTCCATAGTCACTTTTGCTGTGGTAGGAGCACCTGAAATCTACTCTTAGCAAATTTTCAGTGTACAATACAATATTATTAACTATAGTGCTCATGCTGTACATTACTTCTCTAGACTTACTCATTCTACATAACTGCAACTTTGTACCCTTTGACCTACTTCTTCCTATTTCCTTCCCCCTTGCACCTAGTAATCACTGTTCTACTATCTATTCCTATAGATTTAACTTCTTTTTTTCGATTCTCCATGTAAATGACATCATAGAGTATTTTTCTTTCCATGTCTGGCTCATTTCATGTAGCATAATGTTCTCCTGATTCATCTATGTTGTTGCAATTGGCAATACTCCTTTTGTAAGGCTGAATAAAATTTTATTATATATATATGTGTGTGTATATATAATGTGTGTATGTATATATATAGATAGATAGATAGATATACAGATTGTGTGTGTGTGTGTGATTAGTTCCCTTGTAAAAGATATCCCAGAGAGATCACTCATCCTTTTTGCCACATGACATTACAGTGAAAATATGACCATCTAGGAAGGGGACCCTAGCACAGCAAAGAAAACAACCAACAAGGTGAAATGTGTGGATGCATGTGTGTGTATATGTGTGTGTGTGTGTGTGTGTGTGACAATTTCTTCATTTATTCATTCACCACTTAGGTTGTTTCCATATCTTGACTATTGTGAATAATGTTTCAATGAATGTATAAGTACAGATATCTCTAAGAGGTGCTGATTTCATTTCTTTGGGGTATATACCTAACAGAGAAATGGCTATGCCATATGGTAGGTCTATTTTTAATTTTTTGAGACACCTCCATACTGTTTTATGATGGCGACACCAATTTACATTCCTACCAACAGTGTCCAAGGGTTCTCCTTTCTCTATACCCTTGCCATCACTTGTTATCTTTTGTCTTTTTGATAATAGCCATCCTAACAAGTGTTAGGTAATAGCTCATTGCAGTTTTCATTTGCATTTCCCTGATGATTAGTGATAATGGGCACTTTTTCATACACCTGTTGGCCATATTTATGTCCTTTCTGGAAAAGATGTCTATTTAAGTCCTTTGCTCATTTTTAAATTAAGTTTTCTGTTTTCTCTTGTTTTGTTTTACTATTGAGTCATATGAGTCCCTTACATATTTTGAGTATAAACTTCTTATAAACTTATACAAAGTGGAAGGCAAATATTTTCTCCCAATTCATGGGATGCCTTTTCACCTTCTTGCTTGTTTTCTTTGCTGTGCTACAGCTGACTTCCAAGATGATCATATTTTCACTATAATCTTTTGTGGCAGAAGGGATGAGTGCTCTTGCTGGGATATCTTTATTATAAGGGCACTAATCCCATTAATAAGGTTATTAATCCCATTTGTAAGGGATTTGTAATCCTGTATATCACCTCCCAGAGGCCCCATCTCCTAATATTACCTAATACTCCCTAACATCTTGAAAGTTAGGGCTTCAACACAAATTTTTGGGGACTCAAACATTCAGACCATAGCAAGCCTGGAGAATCTTCTGTGTATGCTTAAGAATGTATTCTACTGCTATTCTTATATATGAAAAACAGTCAAGCCAAGAGCCAAATCAGGAACAAACTCCCATTCACAATTATGACAAAAAGAATAAAATGCCTAGGAATACATATAACTAGGGAGATAAAAGATCTCTACAAGGAGAACTACTAAACACTGCTCAAAGAAGTCAGAGATGACATAAACAAACAGAAAAACATTCCATGCTCTTGGTTAGGAAGAAGCAGTATTGTTAAAAGCCCTATTGCCCAAAGCAATGTATAGATTAAATGCTATTCACATTAAACTACTATTGAGATTCTTCAGAGAACTAGAAAACACTATTTTCAAATTCATATGGACAAAAAAAAACCAAAACCAAAAACAAACAAACAAACAAACAAAAAACCTGGATAGCCAAGGCAATCATAAGCAAAAGGAACAAAGCTGGAGACATCATGCTACCAAACTACTAACTACACTAGAGGACTACAGTAACCAAAACAGCATGGTAGTGGTACAAAACAGACATGTTGACCAATGAAACAGAATAGAGAACTCCAAAATAAGGCTGCACACCTACAGCTATCTAATCTTCAACAAATCTGACAAAAACAAGCAATAAAGAAAGGATTACCTATCAATAAGTGGTGCTGGGATAACTGGCTAGCCATATGGAGAAGATTGAAACTGGGTCCCTTCCTTACACTATATACAAAAATTAACTCAAGATGGATTAAAGACTTAAATATAATACCCAGAACTATAGAAGCCCTGGAAGACAACCTAGGCAATATCATTTAGGACATAGGCATGGGCAAAGATTTCATTACAAAGACACCAAAAGCAATTGCAACAAATCCAAAAATTGACAAATGGGATCTAATTAAACTAAAGAGCTCCTGCACAGCAAAAGAAACTATCAAAAGAATAAACAGGCAACCTACAGAATGGGAGAAAATGTTTGCAAACTATGCATTTGACAAAGGCCTAATATCCAGCATCTGTAAGAAACTTAAATTGACAAGAAAATAAAGAACTAAACAACCCCATTAAAAAGTGGGCAAAGGATATGAAGAGACACTTAGAAGACATACATGTCACCAATAATCATATGAAAAAAAAGCTCAGTACCACTGATCATTTTGTTACAGGTGGGTCTTTGTTCTTAGAGCTCCCAAGATGGTGGTGGGCTGCTCCCAAGATGGTGGCAGCCACTCCCAAGATGGCAGCAAGCCCTTTTTTCTCTCACCTGAGGTTCGTGGCCTCATGGATTCCAAGGAAACGAACCTTGGGCCATGTGGTGAGTGTTATAGCTCTATTAGAAGCCATGGGTCAAGGAAGAGAACCATGGAACCCAGCGACTAGTGTTCAGCTCAATGAGGATGAACCTGGGCACTTAGCCACGCAGGAACAATGGCAAACCTCTAGTCCAAATGGGAGTGGCAATGGGCACCTCACTGGATCAGAAACACAGCAGACACCTTGCTGGATCCAGAGGGGTGGAAGTCAACAGCAGGTCTACTACGGTGGCGAACAGCAGTGGTGGACAGTGAGCGAAAGCTCAGCTCAAGCTGGAACAAACACAGACCAGAGGAGTGTGCAGTTGCAAGATTTAATAGAGTGAAAACAGAGCTCCCATACAAAGGGAAGGGACCCAAAGGGGGTTGCCCACTCCCGGCTTGAATGCCTGGGGTTTATATCCCAATCATTGTCCCTCCCGCTGTGCTCTCAGATGATAGATGATTTGACTACTTCATTACATTCTGCTTTTAGCCTAATTGATATTTTAGTGAGCCCTCTTTACTACCTGACTGGTTGGGTCTGAGCTGAGTTACAAGCCCCGTGTTTAAAGGTGGGTGCAGTCACCTTCCCCAGCTAGGCTTAGGAATTCTTAGTTGGCCTAGGAAATCCAGCTAGTCCTTTCTCTCAATTTGAGACATGCAGATCAAAACCATAAGGAGATACCATCTCACACCAGTCAGAATGGCTATTAGTAAAAAGTCAAAAAAAAAAAAAAAAAAAGATGCTGGTGAGGTCATGAATAAAAAAGTGCTTATACACTGTTGGTGGAAATATAAATTAGTTCAACCATCATGGAAGACAGTGTGGCGATTCCTCAAAGACATGAAGACAGAACTACCATTCAACCCAGCAATCCCATTACTGGGTATATACCCAAAGGAATATAAACTGATCTATTATGAATAAGACACATGCATGTGTATGTTCATTGCGGCACTATTCACAATAGTAAAGACATGGAATCAACCTAAATGCCCATCACTGATAAACTGGATAAAGAAAATATTCTATATATATACCATGGAATACTATGCAGCCATAAAAAAAGAAAGATCATGTCTTTTGCAGGGGAGACATGAATGGAGCTGGAGGCTGTTATCCTTAGCAAACTAACACGGGACCAGAAAACCAAATACCGCATGTTCTCACTTATAAGTGGGAGCTAAATGATGAGAACACATGGGCACATAGAGGGGAAAGACACACACAGATGCCTTTTGGAGAGTGGAGGGGGGGAAGAGGAGAGGATCAGGAAAAATAACTAATGGGTACCAGGCTTAACACCTGGGTGATGAAATAATTTGTACAACAAAATCTCATGGCACAAGTTTACCCATATAACAAACCTGTACATGTACCCCTGAACTTAAAATAAAAGTTAAAAAAAAGAACATATCCCACTGTTGTTGGGTGGAGTGTTCTGTTTATGCCTGTCATATCCAATTAGTCTATAGTATTGTTCAAGTCCTTGATTTCCTTATTGATTTTCTGTCTTGCTGCTCTATTCATTATTGAAAGTGGGGTATTAAAATTTACTATCATTGCGTTACTCTCTGTTTCTACTTTTAGTTTTGTCAGTGTTTGCTTCATGTACCAATCTTATGGTGTGCTGCTTAGTTCATACATATTTATATCATCCTAGCAAATGGACTTTTATCATTTTAAAATGTCCTTTGTCTCTTGTGACAGTTTTGGAGTTAATGTCTATTTGTCTGGCATAAGTATAGCCACCTTGCTCTCTTTTGGTTACCATTTTCATAGAATATCTTTTGCCATATTTTCACTGTCAGCCTGTGTATATCCTTAAGTCTAAAGTAAGTCTCTTGTAATCAGCATGTATTTGATTCTTCTTGTTGTTGTTTTGTAATACATTCAACTATTCCATTTTATTTTGAATGGGGAATTTAATCTATTTACATTTAGTGATTACTGATATGAAAGAACTTACTATTGCTATTTTTAAAATTGTTTTCTTTATGTCTTGTAGTTTTTTCATATATGTTTTCTTCTCTTGCTGCCTTCTTTTATGTTTCATTGTTTCTTGTAGTGACATGCTTTGATTCCTTTCTTATTTTCTTTTGTGCATCTTCTATAGATATTTTCTTTGTGGCTACCATGAGGATTGCATACAACATCTATTCAACTGCATACAAAAACTTTACTCCCTTACATTTCCCCACAACATACATTTTATGTTATCATAAATTGCATATCACAAATTGCATCTTTTTATATTTCATAGCCATTAACACAGTTTTATAGTTATATATAATTTCTATGCTTTAATCTTTTAAACTCTAGACTTGAATTAAAAGTGATTCATATGCTATCATTGCATTTTTTACAGGATTCTGTCTTTGTTTATGTATTTACTTTTACTAGAGAGCTTTATAATTTTATATGTCTTTTTTTTTTTTTTTTTTTTTTTGAGACAAAATCTCTCTCTGTCACCCAGACTGGAGTGCAATGGTGCAATCTCAGCTCACTGCAACCTCTGCCTCCCAGGTTCAAGCAATTCTCCTGCCTCAGCCTCTTGAGTAGCTGGGATTACAGGCACATGCCACCATGACTGGCTAATTTTTGTATTTTTAGTAGAGACAGGGTTTCACCATGTTGACCAGGCTGGTCTTGAACTCCTGACTTCAGGTGATCCACCCACCTCAGCCTCCCAAAGTGGTGAGATTACAGATGTGAGCCAACATGCCCAGCCTATATGTCTTTATGCTTATGTTGTTGACTAGCATTGTTTTGTGTCAACTTGGAGGATTCTCTTTAACAATTCTTGTGAGACAGGTCAACTGGTGATGAACTTTCTCAGCTTTTATACTGGAAAGTCTTTATTTCTTCTTCATTTCTGAAGGACAATTTTGCTGGATATAGTACCTTTAGTTGTCAGGGTTTTTTTCCCCAGAACTTTAAACATATCATCCCATTCCTTTGTGGCCTGTAATATTTTGGCTGAGAAAGTCACTGGTAAACTCAAAGTAGCTTCTTTGTATATCGTGAGTTGCTTTTTATTATTTTTATTATTATTATTCTTTCAAGGTTTTTTTTTGTTTGACTTTTCAGTTTTGTTATAGTTTGTCTTGATGTGGGGCTCTGATTTCATTAGAGTCCTTTCAGATTTTTGAATTTCACTGTCATCTTATTTTCAAGATTCAGAAAATTTTGGAGCATTATTTCTTCACCTGAGTTCTCTACTTGTTTATATCAATGCCCTGCATCCAGAACTCCCATAATGGATATATTGGTTTGCTTGATGGTAAGTTTCTTCAGGTTTCCATAAGCTTATCCTATGCAAAGTTTTATGGGCTGGCTTTGATTAGGAAACTTTCCATAAGTTTCTTCAGCTATCTTTACTTTCCTTCATTCTTTTCTCTCTTTGCTCCTCTAACTCAATAATTTCAAATGACCTGTCTTTGAGTTTGCTAATTCTTCCTTCTGCTTGATCAAGTCAGCTATGGAACCCCTCTGATATATATTTTTTTCAATTTAGTTACTGTATTCTTCAGATCCAGAATTTCTGGGTTTTAAAAAATAGTTTCTGTCTCTGTGTTGATATTCTGATTTCATTTATGCATAGTTTTATTGATTTTATTTGGCTGTCTTCATTCTCTTGTAGTGCAATATGTTTTAAGATGGTTATTTTGAATTCTTTGTCCAGTAATTTATAGATCTCCATTTTTTTTTTCTTGAGACAGAGTGTTGCTCTGTTGCCCAGGCTGGAGTTCCATGGCATGGTCTCGACTCACTGTAACCTCCGCCTCCCAAGTTCAAGCAATTATCCTGTCTCAGTCTCCTGAGTAGCTGGGATTACAGGTGCCTGCCACCATGCTCCACGAATTTTTTATATTTTTAGTAGAGACAGGATTTAACCATGTTGGCCAAGCTGGTCTCGAACTCCTGACCTCATGATCCACCCACCTCCGCCTCCCAAAGTGCTGGGATTACAGGCATGAGCCATCACGTCTGACAGAACTCTAGTTTTTTAGAGTTGGTTACTGGAATTTTATTTTGTTCCTTTGATTAGACCATATTTACTCGTGTGTGTGTGTGTGTGTGTGTGCATATACATATGTGTGTATGCATGCGCTTTGTTATTTTTCTTGTGTGATTGGTGCATTTGAAAAAACAGCCATTTCTCCCAATTATATGGGCTGGCTTCGTATAGGATAAGAACTTCACCAATGAGCCTGGCTACAGAATCTGGGAACATCTCAACCTTTTTATGGGGATGTGTCTTCATTGGGGTTATGTATCCAACTTCCCAATTAGAAAGGTTTGTCCATTTCTTTTTTCAGGAGCTTGTAACATCTTTCTTTCTCTAGTGTTTGTCTGGGGTGCTACAGGATTTCTGGTGCTACAAAAAGCTGCTTAGCTCTCTTTTGTTCTCTATGACCCTAGGCACCTAAAATATGTCAACTCCATCAGGGATGCATATCAGGCTAGGTAGAAATCAGTCTCTCAGACAACACCCTGAAAAAAACAAATTTAACCTGTGTTCCATTCTTTTATTTTTCTGCCAAAGGAGTAAGTGTGAATTACATTTTTTCTCCTAATTGTGTTGAGTCATGTGGCTTGGAGAAAGGAATGATGCAGTTGAAATCAAACAGCTTCTCTTACACATTTCAATGGGTGTGTCCTTGGCTTTGAGCTTACCCGGGTGTACTGTTACCTCTTAACTGGAATCTGAAGATCTCATAAAGACTTTTTGGACTATATATTTTTGTTCAGTTGGTGTGTCTGTAGGAGAATAAAGTCTGAGGCTTCCTATTCAGTCATCTTGCTGTCAATCCTCTAATTTTATTTCTATCTTTCTACCAAATAGATAGGTAATTGTCCTACAGGCACTTGTAAGTTTATCTTTATATCTTTTTTCCACTGACTTTTAATGCTACTTTTGTAAATTCCCAGAGATGCATGGGCCTTTTCAAGGTCAATTAATTCAATTCCTTTCATCTATTTGCCTATTCCTTAACCAATATCACACTGTTTCAGTTACTAAAGCAGAATACTTAGTCATGATCTCTGTTAGAGTATATACTCCTACTTTATTTTTTATGCTATCTTAAGTCTTTGTTGTATAACCATTTAAAATCACTAGGTAAAATTCTCCAAAAAGATTTCTTGAAATTCAGATAGAAATGGCACTGAATTAGTTAATTAATTTTGGTGAGTATTGTCATATTTACAATAACGAGTTTTTCCATCCCATGTGTCCGTGTACTCAGATCTTTTTCTTTTTGCCCTTCAAAAGTTATTTGTAATTGTCTCCATTCAGGTTTTACACATCTTTTGTTCAATTTATTTCTGAGTAATATATAATTCTTGTTGCTACTGCCAAAGATATCTAATTTTTATGACAGATATTAAGTGACTTTACTAATGTGTGAAAGTACTATTAATGTGTTAACTGATTTTAAATCAAACCAACCAAAATTTTGCTCATTTTTGTAACCCTGTTTTAATATCATTATTTTTAACATTCTGGGATCTCAAAACCTGGAAGTGACTTGGGCATCTTCTGATTTCTGAGAGGACTTGGATAAGCATATCACAGAACAAAGTGCCAAAGCAAGTCAGTGGTAAAGAAATGAGATCCGAACGTTTTTGTTTAGTTGCCTATTCATTGCTGAGGTCCTCAAACTTTAGCTTACTTCAGAACCACCCACAGAGGTGCTGATGCAGTGCCATCCATAGAGGTGCTGGTTAGGTCATATAATCTGCATTTTTAAGTCAACTAAGAGATTCTCATTAAGATAATCCTTAGGCCACATTTGAATAAACAGGGATCTATGGCATCTGCTGGCCAGAGGAGTCAGTTGCAATATAACTGATGGCATCTTGGTTATGACTTTTGCTAAGGATTTTTACCTAGTATACTGCCCTATTAACTTTTGCCAAGAATTAGGAAAGTCTATCTTTTTAGGTTAAAAACATTTCCCCAATTATGGTCAGTTTGTTTGTTTTGTCATCCTGCCAATGGGTCCTCCTTATTCTCAGTGTTAGCAGCTGTAGTCAATGCATTTCAGAGTTTCTTGTTTCTTGCTAAAATTGTTGGCCATGAACTAACTAATTAGTTGCCTTGCAGGGACAGGAGCTACAGTAGTATAATTACAGTCCTTAGCAAGAAAATTAAGCCTGGTGTATTTATAAGTTCAACTTTGATATTAGTGTTGTGGTGAGCCTCACGTGTATTATAGGGGTAAGCCAAGATGAAGGGAAAAACAGAGAAATCCAAATGGATATACAGCTGATCCTTGAACAATATGGGTTTGAACTGTGTGGATCCACTTATGCATGGATGTTTTCCAGTGAATATACTAGAAATTTGTATGGAGATTTGCATTGGAAAAAACTTACAGATGAACTGCTTACCCTAGAAATATTGAAAAAAATAAGAAAAAGTTAAGTATGTCATGAATGCACAAAATATATGTAGATACTAGTCTATTTTACCATTTACTACCATAAAATGAACACAATACTATTATTTAAAGTTGAAATTCACTAAAAGTACTTATAGACCATTCATGGTGCCACAAGCAGTCAAGAGAAATATAAACAGAAAGATATAGTATTAAATCATAACTGCACAAAATTAAGTACATACTGTACTATCCTAATAACTTCATAGTTACCTCCTGTTGCTATTGCAATGAGCTCAACTGTGGCAAGTGTCCACTGAAAATGCCATGTGATGCTAATCATCTCTGTGTGAGCAGTCACTCTAGTAAATTGTGAATCACAGTAAAAAGTGATTGCTTGCTGTTCTCACATATTTTTCATTATGGTTAGTGCAATACCATAAACTTTGAATAACACCAAGTGACCACACAAAATGTCATTGGTGATGCTGGAAGTACTCCCAGGAAGCATAGAGAAGTCATGACATTACAATACAGGGTTGAATTTCTTGATATGTACCTTAGACTGAGGTCTGCAGCTGTGGTTTTCTGCCATTCAAGATACATGAATCCAGCACAAGGACCACTGCAAAACAAGATAAATTCATAAAGCCTTTGCTGTAGCTATGCCAGGAGGCGTGAAAATGTTGTACTTTTTGGGAAATATGTTTTTATCTCATATTGAAATTGTCATTTTTATATAAGTATGGATTGATATCAGAAAGGCATACCTAGACACTAATATGCTTTGAAAAAGTAAAGTCACTATATGACAATTTAAAGCAAATGGAAGGTGAAGGATCTAAAGCTAGAGAATCTAATGCCAGCAAAGGATGGTTTAATAATTTTAGAAAAAGTTTGGCTTTAAAAATGTCAGATAACTGGAGAAGCAGCTTCTTCTGAAAAAGAGGCAGCAGGCAGGTACCCAGATACCATTAAGAAAATTACTGAGAAGAAAGGATATCCACATGAACAGGTTTTAAATGCAGATGGAAGTGCTCTATTCTGGATATAAATGCCATAAAGGACATTAATTAATAAGGAAGAGGAGCAAGCACCAAGATTTAAGGCAGAAAGGGATATGCTAACTCTACCATTTTGTGCAAATGTAGTAATATTTATGATTAAGACTTCCCTTACCTATAAAGCTGCACACCTAAAAGCCTTGAAGGGAAAAGATAAACACCAACTCCAAGTTGTTTTTTTTTTTTTTTTTTTTTTATGGACAACAGGAAGGCCTGGACAGTGACAACCCTTTTTCTGGATGAGTTCCATTGTTGCTTTGTCCCTGAAGTCAGAAAGCACTTTGTCAGTAAGAGATTGCCTTTTAAAGATTTTTTGATATCAGACAATGCCCTTGGCCACTCAGAATGTCATAAGTTCAATAGCACAGTTGTGGAAGTGGTCTGCTTGCCCCCAAAACCAATGTCCATAATTCAGCCTCAAGATCAGGGTCCATAACGACCTTTAAGTCTCACTCATCACACGTGATACTTTACGGAAAGGATTGTCAACACTATTGAAGAAATCCCCAGTAGAGAGAATGTCATAAAAGTCTGGAAGGATTAAACCATTGAAGATGCCATCATTGTTATAGAAAAAGCTATGAAAACCGTCAATAAATAAAACAATACATTTCTGCTAAAGAAAACTGTTTCTTGATGTCGTACATGACTTTACCAGATTTATAACAGAACCAATCAAGGAAACCATAAAAAGATTGTGGATATGGCAAAAAAGGTAGGGGGTAAAAGGTTTCAAGATATGAATCTTGGAGAAATTAAGAAGCTAATAGACTTAACACCAGAGGAATTAAGAGCAGATAAGTTGATGGAGATGAGTGCTTCTGAGCAAGTGCCAGATGATGAGAAAGATGTAGAAGACACAGTGTCAGAAAACAAACTGACATTAGACAATCTAGCAGAAGGGTTCCAATTATTCAAGACTGCTTTTGACTTCTTTTACAACAAGTACCCTTCTATGACACAGGCACTGAAACTAAAGCAAACAGTTGAAGAAGGATTGATACCATATAGAAATATTTTTAGGAAAATGAAGAAGCAAAAGGTAAGAGAAAATACAATATATTTCCATAAATTTACACAGTTTGTGCCTGCATCTCTTGCTTACCCTTCTACCTCCTCCACTCTTCAATCAGAGACAGCAAAATCAACCCCTCTTCCTCCTCAGTCTACTCAATGTGAAGATGAAGAGGATAAAGACCTTTATGATGATCCACTTCCACTTAATAAATAGTAAATATATTTTCTCTTCCTTATGATTTTCTATAACATTTTCTTTTTCCTAGCTTACTTTATTGTAAGACTGTAGTATATAATACACACAGAATAAAAATATATATTAATCAACTGTTTATGTTATTCATAAGGCTTCCAGTAACAGTGGGCTATTAGTAGTTAAGTCTTTGGGGAATCAAAAGTTATACACAAAGTTTTGACCACACAAGGGTTGCCACCCATAAGCCCTGCATACACACATAAACACACACACACACACACATATATACACTTATATAATATGCACTCAACAGACAGAAATACACACACACATATAAGATGTATATCTTTCTATGGTTTTTGAAAATAAAAATATTTTATTTTTCAAACTTTTTCTTCGCAAAATGACTTCAGGGAAAAATACTGGCATGTCTAAAAGCTGTGAACCAAATATCCCCCAATCATTCAAAGTGATGAGTGATGCCGTTCTTACTTGACAGTGACCAAAGAAGAGCGTAAACTGGGTATTTACAAATCCATGCTGATTTAATTGAACTGTGAATCTCCTTTCAGTATCTTATTAAGTAAGATTGTTCATCTAGGCATTTTTGCTTCTTGGCACATATTGGAGTAAGCAGAGTCATCTGTTATTTTGTGATGTTCTTACCTCTGGTTTCTAAAGTTCTGAGAAAAAAACACAAGGAGGAGAATCTAATATTTATTGAGTTCCTAAAACATGCCAGACTCTATGTTAGGCATAATCCCATACTTTATCACTGATTTAATCTTCATAATAACCCAATGGAATAATATATTATTATAATCTCCATGAGATTATAAGATTGAAAAGATCGAGGTTAAGCAATTCACTCTGCTTGTACGAGGCCACATAGGTAGCAAATTATTGGGCCACCAACTGAATCTAAGACCATCTAACATAAGGCTCAGGTTCTTCATGTATTTCATCTCATTATCTTTTATATTAGGATACAAATCAGATTAGGGAACATTTATGGAGAGACTTGATCCAAAAATATAGTTCTCTTCATGTAAGAAGAACTCCTTGAATTGATGAATGAATGTATGTTCCCCTGTGTGTGGGAGTGTGTATTCCTTTGGGCTATTTCTATAGACTTACCACACATTAGTTAATTCTCCTCTGTGTTTAAAAGTGCTTGGGTGAAAGCCTGTGATAAGTACTGTGCTAAACTATTCTCTAGGTTGTCAAATAAAACCAGATACTCTAAGAAACTATAGCAAGAACACAGATGGGACCACTGAAATAGGTTTCACCCCTCTGGAGGGGCTCGAAAATGCAAATAACTCATTTAAACAACAGCTCGTGAACTGACTTATGCCAGTTCTTCTCTAATTAGATGTGTACTTTCATTTAATGGGAGTCAACGGGAAGGAATAATATTTGGTGAGATCTGCCCTCAAGAATAAAAGAAGGCAGCAGAAGTTAAAGGGCAATTTCTAGCTACCAATGTGCATGGGATAAAAAATAATTATAAGAGTTGTGTAAAGTGGATTAGTTTTGTAACTTCTTAATCCTTGAGACCTTGCTTTCCTCTACTTCTCCACAGTGATTAGTATGAAAACTTGTTAAAAACAAAAGACCTGTGGACTGGTGTAGCTTGTAGCCTGTACTATAGTGGCTTTAACTAAATTCTGACCATCACAGCCCTGACCTTCTGCTCAAAGGGAATGTCTAATGATGCTCTCCTTACAAACAGCTCAGCTTCTGGTTCTGCCCAAAGGGCTCAGGAGGAAACATAAGCTGTACTCTTGATAAAAAGAATAAACTTTTGAATTAGTGCAGAGCAAAAACCTAAGAACATTTTGCAAGTGATTACAAAGGCCTGAAATAAGGAACAACATGCTGGTTCAGACTGCTGGTAAGAGAATATTGGGAACCCAAAAGATCAATAAGACTTGGAGGAAAAACTGAATCCAAAAATTACGAGACAAGTTTCATAATAATTGTTTTTTAAACCATTTTCTTATACGAGAGGGAAATAGAAACTAATATCAAATGACACTGGTTCTATGAAGAATATAGTTATTCAGCATAAATTAAATATAAAGATAGAAAATATAGAGCTTTATTTTTGTTGTATTCAACCGTTTTGAGTTGAAGAATTCCTCCAGGTATCACTATAAGTGATTTAACCTGCTTCTGTTACTAATACAAAGAGCAAATCATGACAAGCAGTAATCCCTTAAAGCATTGGTTTCATGGAATTATTTTTGCCTGAATATGTTGTACTTTTCTTCAAGAGAGAAAGGAAATGAGGAGTTCTGGTAAGTGTGTCTATACCCAATATTCCGGAATAGAGTAGGGATAAGAATCCCAAAGGATAGAATGGCTCAAATCAGTATTAAGGACAGTAGGAAATCAGGCTGTCTCTGAGATGAGATTTCAGAGAGGAAAATAAATCCCTAGGAGTTGTCCTGGATCTAAAAATTGACCTCAGGGACCTAACAATAGAATGCTGACTGGGTGGGTCTGGATGCATTAAAGCCACCCAAATAAACACTGAGGTATTCTGACAGACAAATTTGAGTGAGTCAAATATTATGACACTTTTTACAATGTTGAAAGAAGAATTCATAGAATGGAGAATCACAGAGGTCACCTTATGTCCATTCTTACTAGTGAGTTCAGTTTTTCCTTTACTCACTGACAAAAGGTAGGTAGTCAATCAAAAATTCCTTCATCAGCAAACACTGAGTAAGAAACTTATTACCTACTTAGCTCATCTCAGGTTAAGTGCCCATCTCTGAACCATTCATTTGTAATGAGAAAGGTAAGGGTCATGATGTATGAACTTAGCTTTGATCATCGCAATTAGGATGAGGATGAGGGGAGGGGAAGGGACATTTCTTAGGTGTTGCTAAGAAGCAGTTCCATAGGTATCCAATATAGCACACATGGTGATTTTTTTTTTTTTCAGATATCCAGATGGATGAATTTTCTATAAGGTTTCAGAGATAACATTTGTATTCTCTGTCTGGTCTTGCATTTGTAGTGGGTTCTCAAAAACAATAGCATTATCTTCTCTCTAGTCTTCCTTCCCTTAATGATCTCATCCATTATCATGACAACAGAAATTGTAACTCCTCCATGTGTTTCTTGGGGAAGATCTCTTTTCCTGGGCATGAAAGCATGATGAAAAGTATATAGATGAGGGTGTGAGAAGTGAAGATTGGCAAAGGACAAAGTTCTGGGGAAGAACAATATTTGGTGCACCTTTTGTCAATTGGTGATAGCTGCCCAGATCATTTTATTGTAAAGAATTCTCATTCTATATCTAGCCTCTGGATCAGTTGTAGGGGAAAGGGAGAGAGATGAAGATCAGTTGTGCCATATATTTGAACCACTTAATTGTCATCTCAAATGAAAAAGCTGTGTCGAGGGAGACAAGCTAGTAAAGGAGATGGATATAGAAAAATTAGGTAGAACAGAATTAAAATAAGGCCGGGTCAAGGAAAAACACCCTTATGGCATGAAGGAAGTTAATGATATAACACCTAAAAGTCTAAAAGTGATCAAGCATGATAATGTCAAATAATATGTCTTTTTGTATTGGCAAGTAAGTCATTGAAAATAGCTTTTGTGGAGTATTGATTGTGCAAACCTACTACGAGAGGATTGAAAAGCTGATGGATGATAAGAAAATGTAGACAACAATTGTAGTCTATTAAAGGAGCTGCCTGTAAGTGAGAAGGAGAGGCAGTGACTAGACTGGTGTACGAAGTTCAGAAAGTTGTAATTTTTAGCAAGACAGAGGCAAGCTAGAGATGTTTCACATCTGCTGAGTGAAAAATGAACTATAATCTTTATTATAACATTGTAATAGCTAAAAAATTGGAAATGACATACACACCCATCAATTTTTTTAAAGATAAATTTTGTATAATTATATAAGGAAAGTGGATTAATAATACTTTTTAAGTTAGTTGGGAGGTATTCATTATACCAGGTAAATCTTTATTCCTTTTGTTTGTCTGAAATAGTTTGCTATGAATTAAAACAATTATTTTTTGTTTTTAAAATAAGATAAAATAAATCAAGTATTTATAATTCTTATAAGAAGAGAAGCAGTGAGCCACCTCTATTCCTATCTGGAATTCTACTTCTTAGATGTCAACGTGTGCAAGTCTTAGTCTTGTTCTTTTAGAATTTACCCCATTTAAAAAAAAGAAAAAAGATGCTGAGTACTTGATCCCATATAGAATTGCACACAATGAGAACATCACCTAATCATGAGTGTAGATTCCGCTTAAGAAAAGGAG
This sequence comes from Theropithecus gelada, assembly GCF_003255815.1. Taxonomy (NCBI): domain Eukaryota; kingdom Metazoa; phylum Chordata; class Mammalia; order Primates; family Cercopithecidae; genus Theropithecus; species Theropithecus gelada. The sequence continues at coordinate 35,064,770 of NC_037673.1, read as the reverse complement.
TCCCTTTATAGTGTAGAGTTGTGGCTCAAATTCATCACTGGCTAAATTTCAGACCAATACTAGCCCTAGGAATGCAAATTGAGTGGCATATGCAACAAACTTCCACTAGATTTCAAGGATCAGATCAGGCCATATATGGGAGTGAAGAAGAAGGAACCTGCTGGTTTGATAGTGATGAGAGGGACAGGAAGCACAGCAATGTTTGAGAAGCACCAAAACATTGAGTCAGACAGAGACGATTCTGATAAAGATAAACACATGCAAAAAAGTGGCTTATATTATTACCAGATTTTGCTCTATAGATGTCCATCTCCATCCACTTAATGAGAACATGTGTTTGTTGTGTTCATTAATTCCTAATTGTCTACATAAGAGGCACTCAATAAGTATTTGTCAAATTAATGAATACATGCAAGAGTAGATGGAGCGTGGCAAATGCAATAGAATAATATGTTGCAATGCTATGGTTGGTTTTCCTGAAAGGTTCCTTCATGAATATAAATTGAAAATAATTATTTCTCATCCAGGTTGGAGAGCTACAGAAAAATGCAGTATGTGCTTCCAGCAACTTCCCGTTGGTCTCAGTGGAAGTCAGACAGTATTTTTGTCAACCACGTGACGTCACCTCTCTTAGGAAGTTGGAGTCAGAATAACTCATTTCCCAAAGTGCTTACTGAGAAGAATTCCTTCAAAGTTAGAGGGTGAAGGGGCTTCATTTGGGGAAAACAGGATTATCTAGGGTATATGCTTTTAAAAGCTGTTACTTCAATCTTCTCCTGTTTTATCTCCCTTGAAGAGTCTATTTGTTTTGTCTCTTCCTTTTCCCTTACTCCACACACAATTTGGCTGATAGTTTCACACACAAGACTTTTTAATTATTTACAGAAAGGTCTAATGCTGAGACACGGGCATAGCTACTCATAACTTTTTCATTTGCAGATTAGTTTTATGTGTTTATGAGTTACTTCCTGAGAGTTCTCATCATATTTTGCAAGGTTTTTTATTCAGTCCCCCACCATTCATGCCAAGGTTTGAATTAGCAAATGTCTTCTTTAGTTTAATCTTGGTGGTTTATTCTTTACCCTCTTTTTTTTTACTGTGCTTAATTCTGAAGAGCAAATGTGTCCTAGTGCTTTATTCTTCTGGTTCTAATCCAACAACATGGCTATAAAGATCCGAGAAATTCTTGTTTGTGCTTTTTCTGGTGGTGGTATTCTATTATTTCATTAAATTACATCACTACAGTGGGTTGTGGAAAAAGCAGGGGTTAGAAGCCCTGTTTTTTATCCAAGTTCTGCAATTTACCAGTTCTATGAGTTTAGGCTAATCACTCAAGCCCACTATGTCTTAGTTTATTTATCCACCCAGTGAGTAAAATAATACTGTTCTTATACAGTTGTTGCCAAGTCAACTGAGACAAAAGGCTAGTAATGTCTTCTGAAAAGCACAAAGCACATAAATCAATCTAAATTACTATGATGAGATGTACCTTTCCAATGAGGTTGCCCTGATCACCAGCTTACTTGTGCCAGCCCAGTCATCATTTCTCAGCACAGCCAGAATTATCTGCTGTTCAAGTCAAGCAGAATCACAGCCAACGCCTTCTTAGAATCCAATTATAAAGTCATTACTTAAAACATTATTGAACACATATGTGTGCTCAACCCTTCTTGAGGAGTTGTAAATACAGTGGTTAGTCAAATATATGGATAAGTCATGAGCTTACATTCCAGCTTCCCTCATGAGCTTACATTTGAGTTGGCATAAGATGATAGGAAAAGGTAATTTATGTAGTCTATAATACACGCAGGCATATTTATATTTATACTGCAGAAGTGATGGTGTATCATTATCATTGCAAATTGTACATATAAATCAATTCTCCCTAAAAAAATCTCCCATTCTCATTGTGTGCGTGCACACCTTATAAAACTCAGGGGCATTAAAAAAACAAACAAACAAAAAACAACATGGTGTTTAGGGTGGAGGTAGGGGGAATTTTTACTCCTTCAGCCAGAACCAGCCTAAGTGATTTCATTAATAACCCTTTTATAGAAAGGCCACTCTCATCTGAGACACAGCTGCTGTCTTCTCTCCATCCTGATCTCTTTCAATTGTTTTTTTGTGAAAGAAAATATGTTGCCTCTCATCCATGAATTCCTTTTCCTCCACAATCTCCATCACCCAAACAAGGTAATTATCTGTGTTATACTGTAAACATTTCCTTTACCTCTCATTCCACACTGGAGACAATATGTATGCCTCCAAATGATCCACTTTGGGTTTATTTAATCCTTTTGGTAGGATGCTTCATCCTTTTAACGTGGATATTGGTGGAAGACACATGGGTGGAAAGTTCAGGTCCTACAGATACCTCCTAGCAGCTGCATGAGTTTGGACAAGAGACACTTCTTCTGCGCCTCAGTTTCTTCACCTGAAAAATGAGATAATAAAATTATTCATCTGATAACATTCTTGTGAAAGTTAAATTAGCTAATGCATGTAATAAACTACCTGGTAAAGGATGGTCATTCAGTCAATATTAGATAGTAGTAGTATTTTTGATAAGGTAATTGCAACCGCCCAATGGGTTCTTCTTGCCTGCTACCCAGATAGAGCCAAATTATCAAGGCAGGGGAAATGCAATAAAGTGTTTTACACATACATGGCTAAATAAGAGACTGGGGTTCTATTATTACTCAAATCAGCTTCCCTGAAAATTCAGAGGATAGGGATTTTCAAGGATAGTTTGGGGGAAGCGGGGGGTGGCTTGGAAATGGGTGCTTACTGCTGATTGGTTGGGGGTACAATCATAGGGCTGTGGGAAATGGTCCTTATGTGCACTGAGTCACTTCTGGGTGGGGCCACAGAAGCAGTAGACGGGTCCAAATGGAGCCATGGTTGGCAGGTCCAGGTGGAGCCATCGGTAGTCAACATGCAAAACAACCTGAAAAGACACCTCAAAAGACCAATCTCAGATTCTACAATTGTTATCTGCAGGAGTAATTGGGGAAGTTGTGTAGCTTGTGACCTCCCAAATAATGGCTGGCAATAGTTTATGTCTACACCTTAGTAAAATTCAGGCTTCTCTTATCCTCCTAGCCTGGTGGTCTCTCATTAACTTTACAAAGGCAGTTGAGTTTTGGGCAAGGGCTATTATCATTTAAACTATAAACTAAATGTCTCCCAGAGCTTGACCCAAGCCCAGGTATAATTAAGGCCAGTCTGAAGACTAAAGGAAAGATCAGGAGTTGTTTAAATCAAATCTCTTTGACTGCCATTATTTTCTCAGTATTTTAATTTTGGCAAAGGTGGTTTCATAATTCATCTTAATTTGTATCATATTCTTTTAACAGACAGCTTGGTGGCTCTAAGAGAATTAATAAAGCCTTGTTGGATAAATATAGACTCAGATTGGATCATTATTTTATCAATAGGAAGCCACATGATAGATGCAACATTTTGGACTCTACTATTTGTGATTTCAGGCAATTTACTTAATTTCTCTGGAGGACCTTTTCTTTGCTCATCAACAACACAAAGTGTTGGCCTCAATTTATTTCAAGTTCAAAATCATCTGAGAAGGAAAAGAAAAATAAACAAAAGTAAATATTTAAAATTATTCAGAGGAGAAACATGAATAAGAATCAAATAGAAGAGGTTTTGAGTTTATGTGGATAAGAGGAATAAGATGATCTCTTGAGTCATATAAATAGACAAGAGCAATGGTCTAAACAACAATGATAGTTTGTAAGGTGTCTGGGTCATGGGAACCATGAAGGATGAAACAATTAGCACTAAGTGTCAATTTATTGGATTGTTGAGTGGATAAAATGACAATTTTAAAGTGACTTGAAAAAGATAAAAGTGCTTTAAAAATGCGAAGCCATTTAATTCCTTCAATGTCTTCTTGGTTTTGTTTTAAGTTATGAGGCGTATAGTCATCCAACCTTTGTTTATTGTAAATTTAGTATCCAAAATAACTTACTTTGTTTAAACAGAATTTTTGACCTTTGCCATTGTTACAGAATTTAAAAAGCATTTTTCAGAACCAAACGGGGAAGACTAGCAAAGAGTTCTAAGTGCCACACAGTATTTGTGGGAGGCACCTTCCAACATGGCCCCCAATAATCCCACCTCCTGGTATTCATATCCTGTGTTATCCCCTTCAAATTGTACCACTGTTGGTCTACGTGACTGGTAGGACATGACGGGGTGATGGTGAATCACTTCTGAAATTAGGTTACAGAAGAATATGTGGCCTCCGTCTTGGTCCCTCATTCTCTTTTTCCCCTTAGAATATAAGTCAGATACTGTGTTGTCAGCCGCACTATAGAGAAGCTCACAGGTGAAAAACTAAAACCTCTGGTCAACAGTGGGTGAGGAACTGAGAACTACAGCCAATAGCCACATGAGTGAACTTGGAAAAGGATCCTGCAGACAGGTAACCTTTAGAAAGCCTTAGCCTCAGCCAACATCTTGATGGCAACCTCTTGTACTCTGAGCAGGAATTACCAGCCCTCAAAAATTGTATGAGGTGACAAATGTTTATATTGTTTCAAGCTCTAGGTTTGTGGCAATTTGTTATGCAGCCATGTATAACAAATGCAGTGTTCTTCAGACTAACGCTGCTCTCAAAATTAAGAAAAGGTAGAGGTCAGTGAGGTCTCAGCTCATGTGGACAGGCAGATGCATTTCAGAGAGAATAGGCCTTGGTCTTGTTTCCTGCCTGCAGTCACATACTATAGTTCTTCTCTCCAGAGAAGCTTCTGTTGTGAGTTTCTTGTTATCTTTCCAGCATTTTCTGAGCATTTCTGATATTGACTTTGAACACTTTCAATACATATTAAATACTAATAATTTCTCCTTAGTATACATGGGGGAAGGAAGCATGTAAACTTGTGAAAAACTTTGTCCTACGTTATAAATGCATCTGCAAAGTGGATTTGTTTTTCGATCCTAAAGATGCATTTCTAATTTGTAACATCTATTGCTTGAACTTGTTCTTTTCATTCTGCTTTTCTATTTTGTCCAGATCCATAGACTCTTCAAAGTTGCATTTGGACTTGGGACTATTTCAAAATCACTTGAGCAATACACTTCTCTAAATGACCACTTTTCATTTGTTCAGCAGACTAGCTCTCATGAGTTAGTCTTTCCTCTCTTTCTGGAAGATATTCAGCTTTCATTGATAATTCATTAACTGTTTTTAACAAATGTGTAGTTAGCTTTCATTAATAATTCATTATTTGTTTTAATAGTTGTGAGCAGCCGAGGGTCCCTGAACAGACTTTACCTTTTAGAGTTGAAAAGACCTTCAGCCTTTTTGAGTTGCAGAAAGTTTAATCAATTTAATTACTAAGATTTTATTCTTGACTATTAGCCTCACAAGCTTCTGAGACTTTTTAAGCAGAGGCTGTTAAGTTGTGACAGTTTTCTTTTTGGGAACTTATTTGTATCATACCTTAGCTTATTTATTTCCTTTTTTATTTTAACTTTTAAAAACATAAAAGACCATTTGAGTTAACACTCTAAGAATCAACAAAAATGTATTTCAGTCTCCGATATATAAAAGGAAAGTTCTTTATTTTTACTTGCTAATAAATTTTTCTTTCAAATATGTTTCCACATTCCTTTGTCATAGTTCCCATGGTTATGTTTATGTCTTTTTTGTAGCCACTGTTTTCTGTTTAGCATGTGTTTCACTTCATTTTAAAGTTTACTACTATCTTTATTTTTAACCCCAGACCACAAAGCACATTTACATGATTTAAAACATTTACACACAATAATTTCAAAATTCTAACAGTCATAAAAGTCATGGCAGTCATGCTGTTTTACTTAATCCACAGAGTGTACTTGTTTTTATTTGGATTTTTTAGAAGGTTATTTTTTTTTTTTTTGCCTTTAGCTATGTGTTTCTGAACTTTTATTTTTAATAGTATAATTAATTTTGCACATAGCTTTGCAGAACGTGCAACAAGTTACACAATTAAAAGAGATTTTCTCCAGCTTGCTTTCATTTCCTTTGCCCTGGTCTAATACTAACATTTCCTCCCAGGCTCTACCAATTTCCTCCATCCTAACTCAGATGACTTTATTTTTTGTTTCTGGCCCTTGCTCCATGGAACCAACCACTAATAGGTTACTATCTATTATTTTCCAGGTTTTCTAATTTTATTTTTTCCATCTTAACATTCATCACTGGTCAATTTTGATCTATCTACCTAACACACAGTGCCAGTCTATCTTTCTCTGTGAAAACTGCCTGTGTGGCACATAATTTAGGGCTTGTATTAGTCATGGTTCTCCAGAGAAGCAGAACCAGTAGGAAGATACATCTATATATCTATATTGATATCCATATCATCTATATCTAATTCATCTATATATATACACACACACACACACACACACATATGCACACACACATATATAAAACAGCAAGAGTGAGAGAGGGAGATACTGAGTATGAGGAATTGGCTCATGTGATTAAGGAGGCTGAGAATTACCATGATCTCAATCTGCAAGCTGAAGAATCAGGAAAGCCAAGGGTGCTGTAATTCACCCAAGGCTGAAGGACTGAGAACCAGGAAAGCCAATGATGTAAATACCAGTCTGAGGCCTGGAGAGGATGAGATAAAATATCCCATCAAGCAGTGAGCCCGGGAGGAAAAAAAAGGAGAAAATTCCTCCTTCCTCCAATTCTTGTTCTATTTAGGTCTTCAGTGGATTGGTTGATGCATAGCCACATAGGAGAGGGCAGTGTACTTCATGGGGTTCACCTATTCAAATGCTAATCTTATCAGGAAACACCTCCGTGGACACACCCAGAAGTGCTTAATCTGGGCATCCCTGACCAGTCAAGTTGACATATAAAATTAATCGTCACAGAGGTTGATAAATTAAAATCTTAACAAAAATAATAAACAGCAAGGAAAGGCCAATCTTCTGATAAGAAAACACTACATCAGTATAAAACATAGAAACAGGTACTGCTCCTAGACTCCTGGAGGCTATAACAAAGGTGGCAGCTCACGGTGAGAAAGCTTACGTTTTGCAGTTCTCCCATTTGAATGTACTCAGGAAAATATAATACCACCTACCACCTGGAATGCTTGTAAGTGTTGCTAATACCTATTTTTTTTTTGGGTCGGGGGACAGAGTCTCTCTCTGTCACCCAGGCTGGAGAGCAATGACACAATCACTACAACCTCTGCCTCCTGGGTTCAAGTGATTCTCCTGCCTCAGCCTCCTGACTAGCTGGGATTACAGATGTGCGCCACCATGCCTGGCTCATTTTTGTATTATTAGTAAAGACGGGGTTTCACCGTGTTGGCCAGGCTGGTCTCAAACTCCTGACCTCAAGTGATCCACCTGCCTCAGCCTCCCAAAGTGCTGGGACTACGGGCATGAGCCACCATGCCTAGCCAATGTTGCTAATTTCCAGGTCCAACCCCTAAAGACTCTGATTCAGTAATCCTGGAGTGCAATCCAAGAATCAGCACCCTGCAAGAAACCAGGTTTAGTCCTATGCTTTGAGGAAAGGACATTGTGATGAGAAACACAGAAAGCTCTTGTAATACGTGTATGCTTATAGTACTGAAACAAGGAGAAAGAGAAATGTATGTCTTTCCTGCACGAGAAACGTAACCATCCCTCCTCCAGATTTTCTAGTAGATTCTACAATGAAGGTGAAATTAAAGGAACCATTTAAGTAACCAAGAGGAATGTATTTATGGAAAACTGTCTCGTAGAGTGTAAAGAAACTATTTGAATTTGCTTTGAAACATAGAAAGAAGCATCTAAAGAAAGTAAGCCTTGTTGACAAGGTGGAAGAATCTGAAATAGCTAAGAGCAAGGCCAACGTAAACCTTCCAAGGGCCATTCATTCTAATAATTGTGTCTGCTTTGGATATATAGCTGACTCTCATTTAATCTAGGAAGATATTTGAATTAGGCCTTTGCCTGCAGAACTGTGATTCTCATTATCAGCTACACATTAGAGTTATCTGGGAGCTTTAATAAATACAAATGTCTGAATCTCACTGACTGGATAGTGGGTTTTAATTGGTGTGAAGTATGATCTGATTACCAGGATTGCTGAAAGCATTTCAGCTAGATTAATAACCACTGCTCTAGTTAACTTAGCAAGTACTGCAGCAGTATGAAATTAACCTAAGATTGACAGTAGAGTAATTCACAATGCTTTGCATTTGCAGTTCATCATTAGCTAAAAGCTCAATATTTTCAGTGTTTCCCAGGCCCCTAAATAAACAAAGCTCTTATTTTGAGGATTTGTCACCACACTGTTAAGAGAGTCTTCATTTTTTTTCTTAAGTGTTGCTTTTGCAATCAGCCCTGTGTACATTCATTGTTCAGGGACAATTGCCTGATCTTTCACAGAGAAGCTTTTACTTCTGAAATTCCCAGATCCTTTCCCCAAAGTCCCTGTTCTGTGCACAGAACTTCCCTCCCCGCTCTAGCCTTGATAATATACACTATGAGATCAGTACAAACAAGACATTCTGAGTCTTGACGGAAGGATAGAATGTGAGAGAGGAATAAAAGTTTCCTTTGTGCAGAGCATTGGTGGTGGTGAAGGGATTCAGTTTCCCGGTTGCATAATATCTGTGTAGTTTCATTTTCATTTTCACTTTTCCCTTGTTCATTCAACAAATATTTGAATCATTACCATATGCTACTTACTTTGTTGAGCGTTAAGGATACAATGATGAATAGGACAGACAGGGCCCCATCTCTCCTGGAACTTAACCTCTAGTGGAGGATACAGGACAGAAAACAGAAAAATTGCACTACTGTGTAATTAATTTGTTTATTCATCCACTAATTCTTCATACAGTATTTAAACTGAGCCAGTGCCTAGAAAAGATGGGTGAGACTCAAGGATGCATTTTAGATACTGAAAGGAGGGTGGTGGAGAGTCCTTTCTCCTCAAATTTAATTTTATTAGAATAGATTTAAACATGCAGAGATTGTATAAAGCTGATTGACATTAGCCATCAAGTTTGATTGTGAAGTGGGTTGTACGTCTATTTGGCTCTTTCTAAAACTTTGGCAGGGTCCACTCAGTACTTGAGCTTTTGGCGCTGAGGTACTTCTAAGCCATGGACTGAAGTCTGTCTCTATTTGGAGGCTTTTTTTTTTTTTTTCCTAAAACATGAAATTGTTTCCCAAAGAAATGAATCAAAATCCAAGCTGATTTTGCAAATAAGAAACCTTAGAAGAAGGGGATTTTTGTCAGCCACTAATATAAAATCATCTGGGAATACAAGATTCATACTGAACTAGAATCTCAGGGGATGACAGGGGAACCTGCATTTTTAACATGGACCCCAGGACTAAAGTACCATAACGGTTGCCTCAGAGAATCTGGTCTGTCTCTCATTGACGTTTTTCTTCAATCAATCCCAATCAGTGAGTCCTTATGGATTTTTTTCCAACTTGATTATCAAGTCGATAGGTTTCCACAAGGATTTTGAATAAGGTTATCTTCTTAAACTAGTATTAATAAATCCCGTATATGATACATGGGACAACATCTGGTGAAGTAACAAAGGAACTTGTCTATAAATGTTTGAACTGAGGAGAGGGGAACATTCAAGGTCAGCCATCCAAAGCGAGTGAGGAGCAATTCAGGTGGGCAAGACTAGAATATGTTAGTAATCAAAACATTGAAGCCTACTCAATGACATTGTAGTAGGGCTGAGAAAAGCCTGTGAACAGAAGTCTATTTATTCCTTCTCTCTAGTTTTAGACTTTATGTTGTCTAAAACAAACAAACAAATAAAAAATCCTGTTATTGTTACTAAGCATTGACTGTCCAGGAGAGAAATAGAGGGAGAGAAAATAAACACCTGATAAAAAGATAAAGCCTTTTTTCTCCGAGTTGGAGAGGAGCCACCAGGCTTCATCATGAACTGGAGGAAGTCTTCTGAAGACTATCTCAAGACTTGGCTCGAGGTCCATAATCATTGCTCAGTTTTCTTACTGTAATCTGACGTTCCCCTGAGATTTCAATACTAAGAGAGTGCACTGGCCAGAACATCTGTGCATCCCAGTGCCCTTAGTGTTTATTTTTCTCACTGTGAGTTCATATGCTGGCATGTGGTTTCTCCTTTTTTCTCTATTGAGCCTGGAGAGTATTGGTTGAGCCCCTGGCTCCATCAACCTCTCTAATTATGGTGGCAAAACAGAAAACAGAAACAGTTTCCTGACTTCAAACTTGAGCATTAAGACTCTGTGGGACTACACTTAGGTGAGCAGCTGGACTCATTCAATAACATGTCTAGGTTGTTTCTCAACAACCGTAACACATATGATAGACTTTTTAGAGCTCTTAGGAGACAAGTTTTTATTTTACAAAGAAGGAAACAGATTCAAAGAGGTGAAGTGGTGAGCTAAGGCCAGAAAGCAAGAACATGGATGGATAAGGACAGAAAACTTTTCATTCTAAGGGTAATGTTTCTTCTACAGCATGACAGCACCTCTCACAAACTGTGCTTGCCACAATGACTTTGTTTTCATCCAGTGATATGTCCACTGAGCTTTTCATGACAGTATACCTTTGTTAGTATGCAAATAGATAAAATGACTTCATAATTACAGAAGCTTAACTTACAGCAATTTTGTCCAAGGCCCTATGGCTTCCAAAACCAATATATATCAATGTATACTGATATACTTCTTAAGCCTAGCACAGATTTCTTCTTTTCCTTTTAGTCACCTAGAAATGTCCCTATCTAAGCATATTAAAAATCAGATGGAAGACAAACAAAACTCCTTTGCTTGAAAATGTGATCTCCCTCCTTTTAAAAATAATAAAAACTGACAAAATATTTATGTTCTATTAAAAGACACAGTGAACCTTTAAACTTGGTTTTTTCCTTAAAAAACACATCACCAAGTACTAAAAGGCTAGTTCCTATGAAACTGTCTCCAGCTAGAAAGGGAGGTCAAGATGCCCCACAAATGTGATTTACTTCCTTAAGGATGTTTAGACAGACCTCTTGCACACAGAATTGCCTTTAAATAAATAGCCATATAAAATTCATTTTGTCTGTTTTGCCTCAAGTTTGTTGTGCTTGAGGCTTATTTGCCTGCTGTTTACAGGGCTGGGATATAACAGAAACCAGACCAGAAATCAACACATTTTGTCTGAGCTCTCAATGTCATGTGTCAGAACAGTCACTGGCCTCCCACCAGTCTGTTGATTGGATTCAGATTATGACCTCCCTATTCATTCCATTTAAATTACCCTGAAGGTATGAGCTCAACAGTGCTCTGAGACAGTGTTGGAATAAGCTTTGCAAACAGCCCAAGCTAGGAATTCAAAAAGGCCTCAGCAGTAGCCTAAGAAAATCTTTATTACAAAACGACTTAGAGATTTGATGTAAAACATGCTTACAATCACTTTGGGAACAGCGTTTGCATGATGTATAACAGTTTATATGAACTGGAAAGGAAAACTTCTTACAAATGATTATCCAAAACAGTTTTAAACCAAGGGTATCTCTGAAACAGTAAGTTGGTATAAACAATTATTAGGGATTTTAAAATGTAGACTGTTCTCCTTCATTTCACCTCTGATTTTCTGGTAGCTGCATAGCTCCCAGGCTAACATCTTCCTTTGTATAGTTGATACTACAATTTGTGTCTGTGTGTACCTGGCTCATGCATCTGCAGTGAAATTAATTGCCAGGGTCGGGACCACAGAAGCAAAAAGAGATTAATAGGAAAAGACATTAGTGCTTCAGAAGATAAAGGGTTTAGAATTCTACAAATATGACTCCCTCTGATTACAAAATGGTAACTTCCTACTTTTAGAACAACCAAAAAGACAGAACACAGAAATGTTAATAACAGTTGGCCTCATATTACCCAACATCCACATATGTTAGAAAATATCCATGTAATTAGAATTGAAGTCTCTGAATTGCAACAGCGCATCCCAACCAAAAATAGATGTGGCCAGAAGTCTACTAAATGGGGACCACCCATCCTTCCAGGTTCTACTTGAAACTGAGTGGGAGTTTGGCCCAGAAAAAGTAAAGTTCCCTTTTAAAATTGGGGGAAAAAATTAGTCTGTAAAAAATTAACAACTGTTACAGAAGTTTTAACTATTCAACATAGAGATTGCATCTATAATACCTACATCTTGGTTTCTAATGCCATTCCCAGAAATGGAAACAAACAAACAAGCTAAAAAAACAGGGCTCCTTAGAGAAATGGCTGATCCAGGACTGGGATAGGAAATATACCGTATGAACCTGGAACATCTCTTAGTACCTGAAAAGTGAGGACATGCTCAACAAAAACCGAAACCCATTGATAGGAACATAACAGAGGGGAATGGGATCCAATGGAAAGAGCTCCCAATGATCAAATTTGAAACAACTTGAGCAAACGAAATACATAAAGTAGTATTGGATTATAAACCAAAATGTCAAGTAAATATTCATGAATCTGTACTTACATGAATATGAATCCCAAATAATTTATGTACTCTACTCTCAAGAAAGTGGATCATAACTCTCCTCTCCATAAGTGTGTGCTGCATATATTAACTCCCTTCTCAAGAGTGCATTATGGTGGCCAGGAGTGGTGGCTCATGCCTGTAATCCCAGCACTTTGGAGGCCGAGGCGGGCGGATCACCCGAGGTCAGGAGTTCGAGACCAGCCTGACCAACATGGAGAAACCCCATCTCTACTAAAAATATAAAATTAGCCGGGCATGGTGGCACATGCCTATAATCCCAGCTACTAGGGAGGCTGAGGCAGGAGAATCGCTTGAACCTGGGAGGGGGAGGTTGCGGTGATCCGAGATTGTGCCATTGCACTCCAGCCTGGACAACAAAAGTGAAACGCCGTCTCAAAAAAAAAAAAAAGGCATTATGGAGAGGAGTGGAGAGTACCTTTACAGTGGAGAAGCCCGACAACCGTACCACGGCCAGGTGATCAAGGCTAACATCATCAGTGATAAGTCGTACTGATAGTATACATCTTTGATATGATGCAGTGACAGCTACATTTTACCTCTGTGTCTTCCTCTGCTGAACCCACACTCCTGAGAAAACAACAGACAAATTCTACAAAATACCTGGTCCATACTCCTTAAAATAAAAAGAGTCTAAGAAACTGCCACATCCAAGAGGAGCCAAAATATAATACGGTATCCTATATGGGATCCTGGAACAGAAAAAGGCAGTACACATACACACACGCACGCACACATCCCTCCTAAGCCAACCTGAATAAAGTATGGGACTTAGTTTACAATACTATATCAATATTGGTTCATTATTTGTGACAAATATACCATTTTAATGTAAAATGTTAATCATAGGGGAAGCTGGATGTGGGGTATATGAGGACCCTCTGCATTACCTTCATAACTTTTCTGTAAATCTAAAACTATTCTAAAATGAGAAGCTGATCAAAACTAGCATTTACTAAAAAGCAGAATACAGTAAGATAGGTGCGCAATGGGTAAGGAAAAGAAGGAATAAAGGGATATGATCAGGTAATATGCTTGAGTTTGTTGTGAAGTTATAGAAACCTGGGGAATATTTCTTAGGGACAATCCCTGTCCTGGGTGTGTGCAGCACACTGATAGTCAATCTAAGGACATTTCAGCCTAAGGGCCATGAGGGCTCATGCATATATTTGCATGTTAGAAGACAGGAAGAGATGAATGCCTGGAATAGAATGCCTAGGAGTTCTAAGAGGGAAGAGTTGTGCTTTCTGATGTTAAGATTACAGGAAAAGGGTTTCTCTTCTATGCAGTTATGGAGGACTTTCAAGCCCCCAGTTCTCATTTCTGTAGGCTTGCTCTATTCTAGGGCTGAGAGTCTAATTCCAGGAGAAAGCTTTTCAGGGATCCTTTTCATAATCAATAAACATCTGTTGAGCATCTGTTGTGAAGCAGGAACTGGAAATACAGAAATGAACAGGCAGTGACTGTGCTTGCTCGGAAATAGGCAAGGGTGTTCTTTTGAATCCTCAGATTTCGATTGTCTGTGACAGAACACGGAGTTGCATTCAAGTTTTATCATCTGAGTAAGAGGATACTGTGTGGGGAGGCAGGGTTTTATGAGACCTAAATTACTATGAACACTTACTACACATGTAATAAAATTTTTACCTCAAATCTTCAAAAAAACAAAAGAAAGGAATGATCACTATGATGTCCTTCATGTCAGGAATCTCACTGAATAGTGGAGTGGGTCCATAGGGCAGCATGAGAATTGCTAAAATGGAATTAAAAATGGGCTGCTAAGGGGCCATAGAAAAGAAGTATCTAGATTGAACTTGGGGTCAGTGAAGGCTTGAGCTGAGTGTAGAAGGATAACTTAGAAATAGGCGAGGTGAAGGGCTGGGCCTTGAGGCAAGAGGGAGCAGCTGAACAAAGTTTGGAGGCATAAAACAATACATCCTGGCCACATGCCAGAGCTCATGCCTGTAATCCCAGCACTTTGGGAGGCCAAGTCAGGAGGATCACAAGGTCAGGAGATTGAGACCATCCTGGCTAACACGGTGAAACCCCATCTCTACTAAAAATAAAAAAAAAAATTAGCTAGGTGTGGTGGCCCTCACCTGTAATCCCAGCTACTTGGGAGGCTGAGGCAGGAGAATTGCTTGAACCTGGGAGGCGGAGGTTGCAGTGAGCCGAGATTGTGCCATTGCAGTCCAGCCTAGGTGACAGAGCGAGACTCCGTCTCCAAAACAACAACAACAACATGCCCCACCTGAAGAAGTGCAATGAATTCTGCACAGCTGGAGTGAAGGGTGTCTGTGGGCAAGGGCAAGAGTTAAGTCAAAGGTGGAGATAAGGTCAAAGGTGGAGATAAGGTCAAAGGGTAAAGAGTGGGCAGAAGAATAAGGGCCTCAGAAGTGACCTAGGGACTTGAACTATTTCTAGAACATTATAATCATCCTCCTTATAGTCTCTTATATCCTATTTCTGTGTCTCCACTGGTGCTTCACAGTAATGTACTGAATGAAGTTCTACAAGACAAATGGAGAGATGAACGTGAACTTGACTGTCAGAGGACAGACCACAGACTTATGTTTCACTGTCATTTTTATTGTACTATATAACTCAATTCTATCATAAAGATTATATTTTAAAGAAAATAAAACTCAAGTGATGAATGTGTGAAATTTCCACCTTATGAAAATAAAACAGTGTGTAGGAGGGAATTCCTAAACCAGGCAAGTTGTTCCATAGAACACTTTAAAAAATCCTACCCCTAACTTTTGACATCCTCAGGATGAAGATCTGGCTATTCATATAATCGTAGGTTTAATTTCTCCCACAGATTGTGCATATTAATTTCTATTAATTTCTCCCACAGATTGTGCATATTCTTTGGGTGCCTTCAGGGTACAGAAAACTACTGTAACTCCAGCATTCCCTTAGCAACAACAGAAATGTTCTAAGAACTGAGACTGTTCTGCTTAAGGAAGAGAAGGCTAAGGGGTGACGTTTGAAGAAGGACTTGTGACTGGGGTCTGTCGTGGTTGGCCTGGAGAACACATGGCTCACGAGGGCTAAGCAGGAGCCCTGTTGGTCTAGTTTCCCTCACATCCCCAGTGCCCAGCAGATGGCCTGGCAAGAGTAGGCACTCAGTGAGGACTGCTGGATGGCTGAAGGATGTGGGACAGAAGAATGGAGGAAGGGACAGGTGGGGTCATTTGGGAAGTGACGCTGCCAACTACACAAAGCCAGCCCTCTTAGGAGAGGTGGTGAAGGTCCACTGTCGAAAACCTAAATGGTGGCACAGCACAGATTAGCTCTGAGACCATGGGCTCTGAAACCTGGCTCTGTGGAGTTGCTTCCTGTCTCTGTCACTTTCTAGCCTGGTATGGGTAAGAAACATCACCTTTCTATCCTACGTTTCCTCATCAGAAAATGAGGAATAATAAAATATATTATAATAATGTTTATATATTATGATTGTTGTGAGGATTAAATGATACATATACCTCTTAATTTGTATGTAATATATATAAATATAAGTATACATATTTTTTCAGCCTCTAACAATTCTAACAGTACCTGGCACACAGAAGTTATTAAAATACCATTTATATATTCGTTTTGAGGTGCCTTTCCTCTTTGATACTTAGACTCTTGAACACTAATAGCAAGAAGAAAGGTGAGACAAGACAGGAAAATATAATTTTCCATCTTTTTTCACTCTTATTCTGAGTAAGGAGAAATTGAATGGGAACCATGGAAAATAATGATTACAGAGTAAAATGCCAACAAAAAGTCAAAATGAACCTAGAAAAACCTGAAAGCCATGATGTAGTAAACATCATAAACTAATGAGATTTTGGGTTTGGCCAGATGGGTTGATAAAAAGTTGAATTCACATGAACATGAAATGGAAGGATGGTAAGAGATGGCAGATTTTCAGCACATACCAGGGTGAGAAAAATAGTTTCTCACCTAAAAATGAATCTTCCTTGGCTTTAATCTTTGGAGAGAAGGAGAAATGCATAGAACTGAAAACCCTGTGCAGGGGCTGCTCTGTGCTTTGCTCTTGTGGTTGAATTCCCAGTGGTTTACTCATTCTGCTCTGGGAATTGTCCTCACTTCACACAGGTTCCAGGAACTTCTCATCGTCCCTAGAAAGGGAGCAGATTATCTGCAGCAGGTGGTGGTTGACTCCACAATGACACTCAGTTCTAGACTAATGAGGACCACTTCTCTCTTTATCATCCCACTCCTCGCTCAGGCCGCCTGTGCCTTGCTCTCATTACATCCAGCTAACTTTGCCTGTGCTGAGAGGAAGTCTCTCAAGGCCAGAAGTAAGAATACTGTGATTCCGACTTGCTGACAAATCGCTAGTTCTTGGAATTGTTTGCCAGGTGTATTTGTCAAACCACGAATTTACCCTAAATTGAAAATCAGATGGGGAAAGAGGAACAGCTGAGATACCTGATGTCCGTAGCTTCCTCTCTTCCTGCATTCCTGCTCAGAGTGTGGCAGAGTTGTGCATCTCAGAGAACACGGCTGCCATGGTCAGTGCAGATTGACCTCCGGTGCGCAGTATTTACATTCAGGCACTTGTAGTGCATACTGAGGTTGTCTCCCACATATCCAAACCATACCTCCCCACTGAATATTATGTTGCATTTGGGAGAATTGCAGAATTGACCTTAGTTTAAGAGAGGGCCTGCTCAGTTACAAGGTCTTTTCATCGTCTTTAATAGGAATTAGCACAGCCATGAACATACGACCCAATCTGGCACAAGAAGCGTTTGTTAGAGGCTGTGGCTTCACGGGACATGAAAAAGTCAGCCATCCCATAACCACAGTTGAGAGGAATCAACTGACGCTGTGGATGGATGTATAGCAGAGGGGAAGCCCAGCCTTGATGACATTTATGAACTGCTGGATTAAACCTGAACTGCGTCATACCATAGAATATCCTTCTATGAGACCCAGGAAATGTCTTTGTTATTTCAGACCATTCAGTTTTCTTACTTGCTACTTAAAACATTCTAAAAATACAGAAATTGACTTAAAATGTATAATTTGTCTAGATGGCTTTTAAATTGTTACATTTTAATATAAACACATAGGATAAATTGTCTAAGACATGCAGAGTTTCACATGAATGAGTGAATACATGAATGAATGAATGAATGAATGAATGAATAAATGAATAAAAGTTGGCCTAATCATCAAATTTTATTCCTTCATTCTATGAGCCTTAGTTGGTTGCCCGCTTTGGGCCTAGACTTGACCCTGAGGGTAAGTAGATATATAACAACCTGCACTCAAATTGTTTACATCTGCTAGAAGATACAGATGCACAAAAATAACACGGAAATACAATGTGACAAATGTGATAAGACAGCTATGCACAAATATTCCTGGATTTCAAAAAAGTATGGTGCCAGACTGTATCTTACAAGATAACCAGGGACTAAGTCAGTCAAAAAGAAAGCAAATGAGTGTTCCCAGCATTGGAGACACAAAACAAAGGCAGGGCATCCCTCATTCCAGCTACAACACGAATGGCAATCCTTGGAGTTGTCCATTGCACAGCCTGCACTACTGTGTGCAGCAGTCCCCAGTAAAGACGAAGGAATACAGAAACCAGCGTGAGAACTCCTGGAACTACAAACTGTCATTGCTGCTGCAATGGTAGCCAGATCCTCCCAGGAGATTAGGTTGGAGAGGCACTTGAAAATATGCATTTTTCTTATAGAGTTATCTTATATAGCATGTTAAAGAAACTAAAGTTTAGTGTTTCTCTTAAAGTATTTGCATTAGAATCACCTGGTGAACATCTTAAAAAATGCAGACTTGTAGGTCCAACGCTTGGAGATTGATTTTATAAGTCTGGTGTAGGACCAGGCACCTGTATCTTTAAGTGGATCTCCAACAGAATCTTCTACTTCTCCAAATTGAAGAAACGGTGGTGACGGTGATGTGGTGTTGCTAAAGGGAATCATTCACGTGGTCAAATTTGTTTCAGAAAAGGTCCATTCCGTCTGAGAAATGGGTTGGGAGCGGCCGACTGGAGGTGGTTAGGAAGATGTTCAGTAATTCAGATAAAACATGAGGAGACCAGCATGGTAGGAATGGAGAGGAGGTGACAGATTTGTACAGCTTCCTAACCAGGCCAGGTGGCCTCAGGGCCAGAGGAGCAGTATGACCCTTGCTTGTTCTGTGGATGAAGAGCTTTACCCTGCCCCCTATGAGTGGACAGAGGATGCCAGAGGCCTGCGTGGCATCTCCTGAAACTGTTGCAGCAGTTGCCTTCATGGTGCCCGCCAAGGAGACACCTAGTCCAGGATTTGAGGCTGATGGCATCATAAAACACTGTGGTCCCAAGCACGATAGCACTATAAGCCACCCCAGGGGACCAAGAACAGGCAAAACTCCTTGTCCTCAGGAATTCTTCATTTGAAGAAGGAGAGATGATATATGGATGCTAAATAAACAGTTAGAATGCTAAGTAAATAGTTCCAATGACTCTTAGCATTGTTGAAAGTGCCCGATGCTTTCACTTTCCATGGGTTTCCAGCCTCTTTTTTTTGTGTGTGGTGTTGTTGTTTGTTTGTTTTGTTTTGAGATGGACTCTCACTCTGTCCCCCAGGCTGGAGTGCAGTGGTACCATCTCAACTCGCTGCAACCTCTGCCTCCTGCTTTCAAGGGATTCGCCTGCCTCAGCCTCCCAAGTAGCTGGGACTACAGGCGCCTGCCACCACGCCCAGCTAATTTTTGTATTTTTAGTAGAGACAGGGTTTCACCAGGTTGGCCAGGCTGGTCTCCATCTCTTGACCTCATGATCTGCTCTCCTCGGCCTCCCAAAGTGCTGGGATTACAGGTGTGAGCACCACGCCTGGCCGGCCTCTTTTAACTCACAGATTTCAGCCTTTGCCCCACTCACTTATTTCTAAAGATACAGGAAAAAATACTGGTCAATGCACTCGTTATTTTAACCTCTAAAATAAGATTTTCCATTCTTCTTTCCAGAATGATATTTCTATAAAAAACTACTAACATTATATTTGTTTATGGTTCTACCCAAAGGATAATAGAGTCTCATTGATGCATGTGAGGCCTTGTAACACTGTTAGAAGAAAAAGCTGCCTGGTAGACAAAATGAGGAGCTTAATTCAAAAGTTTAATTCTCAATTCCATTCCAAAGAACTATGAGCTGGATCGACATTAACTCCCACATCTCAGAGGGAGAGTTGGACGTTATGACACTGTTCAAGCAACTACACTTAATGAATATATTTTATTACAACAAAGAAACATCAGCTGGAGCTATCTTCTCTAACTCCTATTCAGGCTGAAACATTTTCACAGAAGAAGGTTTCTCAAAGTGTGGCCTTTGGATACACGTACGTAGGAAACTCCAAAGGCATTTATTGAAATTTCCAAGGCATTTATTCCAATTTCCTGTACTGCAGGCCTAAGAAAGCTACATTCTAGGGGTAGATCCAAAGCAGCCAGTCTCCAGATTTCTCCGCTGATTCTGTGCATACTAAAGCTTGTGAACGTACTAATGAAGATTCCAACACTGTTTACCCTCATAGCTCTGACACGTACACTGAGGAAACTCATTAACAAAGGCCAAGTTTCAGAAATGAGGATAATCTTAGAACAAGAAAACCTCTATACCTAAGATATTGGTGTATAAATAAATGTTAACTTTAAGGAACTTATAACCCAAGAAAAAGGATACAGAATGTGGTTTATTAGAAGGCAGATCCATAACAAGTTATGGACAATCTGAGAGCTGAGCCATATAACCTTTGAGGGTCACGTTCCCCACATAATGTTCCTTGGAGATTCTATGAGAAGCAGATCCTAAGGATGCTCAGATTTGGTATTTTGAGGATATATCAAACTTGACGCTATGTATTTCCCTATGAGACTGTACATTCCTGAAATACAGAAACTGTGGCTTTTGCATTTTTGTATCTTTGGAAACTTAACACAGTGCTTGTTAATAATAGATAATAGTGGACATCAGCAAATACTGAGCACATATCTGCCATTCAGTGAATATTTGCTGACACGAACTGGGGGGAAGAATCACTGTTGAAGAAGTCCACCATAAATGAGAAAAATCCAGTGAAGTTCAATGAGATAGGAGAGTGAGTTCACAAAATTGCATGCATTGTTGTTACTCAACACATCCTTAACATTTCACCAAAAATATTTATCCATGTCACATGTTTACATTCTTTCCCAAGTATTGCACACAATTCTATTCTCAGAGATTTCTCACTGTGGTATCACTGTGGTGACTGTGCCTGGTGTCCTTGGTCATGTCCTCTTAGGCTACTCAGCTAATTACTAATTTAGTCATACTTATTTATATTGACTCTTCATAATACTGAACTCTGTTTTAAAAAAGTGAACTTTAAATAAGCTTCTTACTCTTGATTTACTTTGCTCTCTCTTTTTTTTTTTTTTTTTTTTTTTTTGGTTTGTTTTAAAATGACTACGGCTTAAAAATATTTCTTTGAAAAAGTTCTACTGGAATATTAAGATACAACAAAAAAAATCTTCCATTGGTTATAGCAAAGCCTCTGCTATTTGGCATGCTGAGATAGAGGAAAAATGGCTTGAGAAAGAGAAATTGCTTTGACCGCCTCTGAAAATCACATGTGTTAAAGAAAAGAGAAAACAGATTTTGGCAAGTTTTATCTCCCATTGTATTTGATCCTTTTGAGAGAGTATAGAAGTTGGAAGAGGATTTGAGTTAATTACTCTCACAAAATTTTTACTTTGGTTTCTAAATCAGAATTATGTAAAACACCCTTTATACATTGAAAGAGATTTGTACATTGTTATGGATTATATAATAATATGAGCTAAAGACAAATAAATGAAAAACACACGGATTAACAGTCCTGTTGACTATGCATGTGTTAAAAAATTACAAGAAAAAATGTTGTGATACAATACATATAGAGATTTTACTAAGCAAAAACCCTATCTGGTGTATAATTTGGAGTGTTGAAGAAACCCTTGGGATAAAGACTTTGAATACTTTTTCCACAGCTGTAATTTTTACAGAAACACAACATGGGCCTTTTTGTATATTCCATATAAAAATACAAAATATGGTTATTTGTGTGCAAAGTCTAAACAGAGCAAACTTACTTAGAGTTATTGAACAGGCCTTCCAAAGTGAAATGGATAATGGAATTATAAACTGCTATGGCTAGAAAAGATCCTAGAAATGATTGACCCTCTCATATTGACCTGGGGCTGGAGATAATGCGCCTTGCATGAGATTATACAGCAGGTAAAAGTTAGAATTGGGGCTGGTTTGAAACTTCTAATTTTAGTTCCAGACAGAAAAGAATTATTGGTAATAAAAATGTCAAAAATTATTGCTATTACTCCAACTTGTATCTCGGTGAACCAAAAATTTACTTGTCATAGTTCGTAAAATCAGCTAAATTAAAATCTTCTATTTATGCAAAGTAACTATATGATGCAAATAGATTTTTAAATTTAGTGTGTTGTAAAATAACTTTGACTATTTAGTATTTCAGAACTTGATACTGGGTCAACAGCCACATTGAAATGAAAGGGCTTGAATTGATTACACAAGACAGACTATAAAATGAATTCTAATCTAAAACAGAAGTATGGAACATGGAGGCTGAGATGAGAAGAGTCCAGGCTGCCACTTAATAAAAGTAGCCTTAGACAAATTATTGCTTTGAGCCTCCAATTTCTCATGCCACCTCCTAGGACTTAAACAATTCAAAGAAAGCATTGCATGGGAAACCACTCCAAAAATCATTAGTGTAACACAAATGCAATGTTAGTGCCACCGTTACATGAAGTAGATGCACAATATATATCATACCAATTAATATCAGAGAGAAAGAGATGACATTTTAAGAAATTGGCTCACATGATTGTGGGGGCTGATAAGTGCAGGCAAGTGTTGATGCTGTCAACCAAATAACAGAAAGAGATTCTCCAAAGCTAATGAGTTTGTTCAGTGTTGCACAGAAGATTTGCAAATCTATAATATGCAGGCTATGGAAATCATAAGCATATCCAAAGAGGCTGAGACAAGGAAAAGCTTTTAAACGCAAAAGAGAGAAAGTATGCAATAAGTTGTTTTAAAACAAAGAGAATATTGTTTCCAGGGGCTTATCACAGGAGTTGATGCCAGTTCATTAACGAAGACAGTGGATCAGGCAAGTGTCCTTATGCATCTGGTAGCTGTCCTTGTGACTCATGTAGCAAGCTGCAGTTTAAAATGTACTTGGCAAAAGTTCTTGTAAAGGCATTTGTGCATAAGAGCCCTGCAGAGAGTCTCTGTAACAGTTCTTATCATAGGTAGGTGTGCATAAGTGCCCTCACACCTTAGTCTCCTGGCTTTATTTATTTATTTTTTTGTTAGGGTTTGACATAAGTGACTCCATTTTGATTCTGACAACTTTCACAATGGAATCTTGAGTTTAAATTCTGCAGGTCAGAAGACTGGAAACTCAAATAGGATTTCCATGTTGCAGTCTTGAGAAGAATTCTTACTCCTTTGGGAATCCTCAGTCTTTGATCTTAAGGCCTTCAGCTAACAGAAAGAAGTCCATCTATCCACAGTATACTGATTTAAATGTTAATCACATTGACAAAATTCCTTCACAGAAACATCTAGACTAGTGTTTGACCAAATAACTGGGCACCATAGTTCAGCTACATTGATACATAAAATTAACCATCACATCTATCTAAGAATAGAATTGTGGGATCATGTGGTAATTTTGTGTTTAACTTCTTGAGAAACTAACTGTTTTCCACAGTGGTTGTACCAATTTACACCTTCACTAGCATGAACCAGTGTCCAATTTCTCCACATCCTCTCCAACACTTGTTATTTTCTGTGTTTTATTAAAGACATCCTAGTAGGTACGAGGTGGTCTGATTATTTTTTAATACACCTTTGGAGTCACTAAATATTTGTTGTTGGAGTGCTAGTAAGATAGAAGAGGAGGTGCACACCTGTTATCCCAGCTACTTGGGAGGCTGAGGCAGGAGAATCCCTTGAATCCAGGAAGCAGAGGTTGTGATGAGCCAAGATTGCACCGTTGCACTCCAGCCAGGGCAACAGAACAAGACTCTGTCTCAACAAAAAAGATAGAATAGGTGCCTTTCACATGACATAGAAAGTAGGGACCTGGACTAGATGAACTATTTGGGTTGATGATTTAGGCATCATGTAGTAAGATTATATTTCAAAAATTATTGCAGTGTATATACTGTGAGCAGGGAAACGCTTTTTCCTAAATTCTGGTGTTTCCTTCCACATCACACAGTTTAACATTCCTAACCAATCTGTCCTCTTTCAGATAGAAATAATGATTGAGCTTGAAAGAAAGTCACAGTCATGGGTCACTGAGATCTTGCCTTTCCTTTTTTTTTTCTTAAGAACTAACTGCCTGTAAAGAGTTAATCTTGGCTCTGCTCCTCCAGGGACATGCCCCACCTCTGCATGTACTGCTGACCAGTAGGTCTGCCTAATCTTGGGATTCAGTACGAGGAATCTCACATGCCAGCAGATGAATGCCAGATTTTCTAAAACAATCTTTTTACCTAAGGAGTTATTGGAGTCTCTGTATGCTGTTCCTTTTGTCTTACCTTGAGTATTTTAGACTTTAGGTTGGAAAGCAGGAAGTTTTTTATTGTATCCATTACTTGAAGACATCTCTATAATTCATACTATTGTATCAATATTTCCTTTTATGATTAATCTGATCTTGCTAACAAGACAAGACTCCATGCATTTATTAAATGCATTTTATGAATGTTAGAGATTCACTTTATTGATGGATACTATTGAATGGGTAATTAATTTCTGGGGGTTTAACATGTTTGATTATACTTAGTATCACACCAAAAGATGGATCAGATGTAAAATTTACGTAAGTATTATAGTTGTTATTATATAATTTTTAAAGACTATTTTTGTAGGATTGGATAAATGACCTGGTATGAGATTTTCTTTTCAAAATTAAAATGGTTGCCTTTCTGAAACAAAATAAAACATTTTGATGACATAAGATAAAATTATGAGATTAAAAAACATAAAAAGACCAAAGGATGTATGAAATTTGTAGGGAGGTGGAAGAAATCTTGAAGAGAGAAGTGGGTTTGAGTAAGTAAATCTTACATTTATTCAGTTTGAATTAATCCTTCATACTGTTCTTTCTCAAAGCTATTGCCATTTTATTTGAACTGTCCTTTCTCTCATTCCCTTATATTATTTTTTCAGTTGCCACGGATTATACTTTTCTTGGTCTTTTATGATCCTTCCAGGTTGATAAGTAAGTGGGAATCTTTCCTCTTTGGCAATTTTTCCATTGTGACTGGCTCTTTACTTAACTAAGCTAATTTATTCTCTAGATAGATCATTAATAATGTGTGATGGCTATGTGTGTTTCAGAATATCCAGATAGTCAAGTATTCCATTGTGACTGTTTTCGCAAAACTTCAACTTTAGGTTTCTAAACAAATAAACATTTTTCAGAGTCAGGCAGTCTTCATAGTCATGTCGCCTATGGATATGCCTGTCATACATTCAAGTTCTTATATTTCAAGACCATTATAATTTTTCACCATGGGTTATCCAAAGCATGAGATTATAGTAATTTTGTTCTAGGAACACTGTCAACTTAGGAATTAATTATAAGCAAAACAAAACAAATCAAAAACAAAATGAAACTCTCCACTTAGAGTTTTGTATAGTAAGGCTATGTATATTGAATCCAAACTGTGATTGTAAAAGAGTATTTCAACTTGAGCAATTAATTGTTCCCTATTGTTTGCTTTGAGGTTTGAAGTTCATCTTTTTTAGCTTTATTTTATTTCATTTTTTAAAGACAGAATCTCACTCTGTCACTCAGGCTGGAGTGCAGTGGCACGGTCATAGTTCACTATAGCCCCAACCTCCTGGGTCAAGTGATCCTCCCACCTCAGCCTCCCAAGTAGCTGGGACTACAAGTGGACAGCCTTTGACTATTTTCTTTCTTAATTTTTACAAATCTTTTGTAGAGAACAGGTCTCACTTTGTTGCTCAGGCTGGTCTTGAACTCTTGGCTTCAAACCATCCTCCTGTCTTGGCCTCCCAAAGTTTGGGGATTACAGGTATGAGCTACAGTGCCTGGTCTGAATTTTATTTTTATAATGTATTTTTAAGTTATTGTATTCATATATTAAGAAATAATCACAAAACCAACTTTATAACTTTATAGTAAAGATATAATGAGTTAGGACGTTTAAAGCATTATTTAGCAGCTATTATTCACCTAAACTTTGGGGAATAGATTATGTTATTTTTATTTAATGTCGTGATTAAAAGTGTGAACCTCAGTTTTAACTCACACTTATCAGATATGTGAGTGTATTAGTCAGCTCCATAACCAAAATAGTATAGACCGGACAGTTTAAACAACAGACATTCCTCTTCTCATAGTTCTGGAGGCTGGAAGTATGAGATCAGGGTGCCAGCATTGTCAGTTTCTGGTGAGGTTTCTCTTCCTGGTTTGTAGTTGGTTGCCTTCTGGCTTGTGATCACATGACTTCTTCTTTGTGTTAGAGGAGAGGTGGGGGGACGCTGCTGTCTCTTTTTATAAGAGCAGAGCACTAAGCCCAGCCTGAGGGCCCCACACTTATGACCTCATTTAAACCTATAATAATAACCTCCCAAAGGCCCCATCTCCAAATACTATCACATTGGAGGTTGGAGCTTGACCATATGCATTTAGAGGGGGACACAATTCAGTCTATGACAATGAGGCTGGACAATACGGACCCTCTCTAAACTGAATTTCTTCTTCTTCTTTTTTTTTTTTTTAGATGGAGTATCACTCTGTCGCCCAGGCTGCAGTGCTGTGGCGCATCTCCACTCACTGCAAACTCCGCTTCCTGGGTTCACGCCATTCTCCTGCCTCAGCCTCCCACATAGCTGGGACTACAGGCGCCCGCCACGACGCCTGGCTAATTTTTTGTATTTTTTTTTAGTAAAGACGGGGTTTCACCGTGTTAGCCAGCATGGTCTCGATCTCCTGACTTCGTGATCCGCCCGCCTCCGCCTCCTAAAGTGCTGGGATTACAGGCGTGAGCCACCGCGCCCGGCCTCTAAACTGAATTTCTTAACCTGTAAAGTGAGGATTAGGACATGACAGAGTTATTGTTAAATTTAAATGATTTTCTCCTTTTGCTTGTGTTGTTTTGTAAGCATTGCTTTTGTTATAAGAGAAAAAAGATAAAACACAGACTCCTAAGGTAAAAGGAAATGTCCCTCTTCTCTTCTTGTTGGTTTTGCTTTCAGAATCCCTCCTGATCTAGCTGTAATTCCCCTCTACTCCTCTCACGCAATGTGTTTCCTAGCCAAATTAGACTGGTAGTCATACTCTTAACTTGTGCGTTTTATATCTGTTTCTCTGAGATAAGCTATTAAACCAAATCCACCTAATGAAATTCCACCTTCTGTATAAAACTTTTCTAAATCTCTCTGCAGAAATAAAGTCTCTCCTTTGAGTATTCACAGAATTTGGGGCCGTTCCTATAAATATTATTTCATTTACTTTCTATTATTAGAGTTATGTACAATCATGATTTATGTCCCTGTTGGTCAAAGTTCTTTGAAGGAAAGACAAACCAGGTTATCTACTGTAGATTTAGGACATAGTAACAATTCAGTTTATAAATAAATTGATAAAACTATAGGGATAGGTAGTTCATTGGAATTTTCTTTTTTTCTTTTAATGCATAAAGAGATTGTCGTATTCACTAATAAAAATGAAAGACCATGAGAAAATGGCTTACTCAAGAGAAACAACTTTTGAGCGCTCAGTAAGCAGTAATCGTATAGTTGATGTGTTAAATTTAAATCATAGTCAAGTATTCATTAAGGTAAGTTCCCTGAGGATCAGCACCAGGCAACTCTTTATTAGCTTAGGTTGCTATTGCATATACTTGAATACAATAACAATACCTACTTTGGTCTGGCATTTAAGAGTTTACAAAATACTTCTATGTACATTATCTCATTTGTTCATCACATCAGCCCTGTGGGACAGGCAAAGAAAGTATTTTTATACCAGCTCTACAAAACAAAAATGTGAGTCTAAAATAATGACGTTTGTCCAAGGTCACAAGCTAGAACACAATGAAGCCAGGACAAATGGTTCATCTTTTCACTCCTCGTCTGCTGTTCTTTAAACAGCATGCTATCTCCTGCCACACAGCATGTCTTTAAAACTACTTCATTTGCTTTGTATTACAGTTATGTACAAGCCATAATCCATGCATTTTGATAAATCAGACCAGTGTCACCACCAACCTCTTCTTAATCAGTATGTGAGGTTTTGCTACACTCTAAGATTTCATTTGATTAAGCCTTCAGTGGAACAGATTTTATTTGATTGCAAAAATGCCCAGGAAAAACCCTAATATAATTACTGCAATACTTTTTTTGTTGTGTGGTTTTATATTGCTTCAGTAAACTGCTCTACTACATTTACCAATGTATTCAATTATAAAGACATATCAACTCCCTATTCTCTATTTTTTTTAAAAATGAAACAGAAATCCAGGCAAATCCCTTCAATTTTACAAAAATTCTAAACTTGCTTCCCTCAAGAAAGCATCAATTAAAATGAACATGAAAGCCGGGCATGATGACTCGTGCTGTTATTCTCAGCCCTTTGGGATGCTGAGG
This sequence comes from Theropithecus gelada, assembly GCF_003255815.1. Lineage (NCBI taxonomy): Eukaryota > Metazoa > Chordata > Mammalia > Primates > Cercopithecidae > Theropithecus > Theropithecus gelada. The sequence goes on along the minus strand of NC_037673.1, from coordinate 35,036,517 downwards.
TGGGAGGACCACTTGAGCCCAGGCGTTCGAGACCAGCCTAGGCAACATGGCAACCCCCCTAACCCGTCTCTACAAAAAAATAAAAATAGCCAGGCATGGTGGCATATACCTGTGATCCCAGTTATTCCGGAGGCCTAAGTGGTAGTGTCATTTGAGCTCAGGAGGTTGAGGCTAGAGTGAGCGGTTATTATGCTACTGCACTCCAGTCTGAATGACAAAGCGACACACTGCCTCAAGCAAAAATAAATAAATAAATAAAATGAATGTGAAGTACAATGTATCTCAGACTAGTTTGTTTCTCACTAAAATTTAATAATTGATCAAAGTGTCTAAATTTCATAGACATTAAGCATTTCTCATGGGTGTCTTTACTAATAACTAGTTGGCTTAGTTCTGGGTTATTATTTACCTTTACTTTTCTTTATAAAATGCTGTTCAACCCTTGTAACCAAAATTACTGCTTGTTTAGGAAGTGATACTAATTACAACTCTCATTGAGGCATAACTTTGATTATATTTCCCCAAGGAAAACTCACTAGCATTTAGACTTTTTAAAATATCCTTAAACTATCCCAATTAAATACATGTATATGAAATTCATTAGATAATTTCCTCAGAAAAACAAAGTATAGTAAATGTAATTAACTAAATTTTGTTGTAGTGAATGCTGTGGTTTATACCATTTCACATGAGCCTAAGTTTTTTTGAGTTACAACCCTCTTTGCTTGGAAATCCTGAACTAACCTTTTAAACTTGTACAAGTACCAACAACCTCAGTCTGGCAGTTGTTAAGTGCCTTGCTCTGCATGTACAAGCTCTGGCTTGGCCTCTTGCCATGATGTCAATTAAGGCCTACCTCTTCGGTATTGGTGCTATGTCAAGGTGCCAATTTATGATAAAAAAAGAAAGCCCTTCAGATTACAAGTGCTGCTTCATTTAGATTCTGTATTAGGCTGTTCTTGCATTACTATAAAGAAATACCTGAGACTGTGTAATTTGTAAGAAAGGTAGTTTAATTGGTTTATGATTCTTCAGGCTGTATAGGAAGCATGGCACCCACATATGCTTCTGGGGAGGACTCAGGAAGTTTAAAATCATGGCAGAATGTGAAGGGAGAGCAGGCATCTAACACAGTGGGAGCAGGAGCAAGAGAGAGAGCGGGGAAGGAGGTGCCACACACTTTAACAACAAGATCTCATGAGAACTCACTGACTATCACAAAGATAGCACCAACCCACGAAGGATCCACCCCCATGAGACAAACACCTCCCTTCAGGCCCCACTTCCAACACTGGGGATTATAATTCAACATGAGGGGTTTGGTGGGGACATCTATTTGGACTATATTATTCCTTCCCTGGCCCCATAAATCTCATGTCCTTCTCACATTGCATAAGATAATCATCCCCTGCCAATAGTCACCCAAAAGTTCAACTCATTTCAGCATCACTCAAAAGTTCAAAGTCCAAAGTTTCATCTGAGACAAGGCAAGTCTCTTTCACCTACGAGCATGTAAAATAAAAAACAAGTTATGTACTTCCAACATACAATTAGGGTACAGGCATTGGGTAAACATCCTCATCCCAAAATGGAGAAATTGGTTAAAAGAAAGGAGTTACAGGACCTATGCCAGTTCAAAACCCAGCAGGGAAGTCATTACATCTTAAAGCTTCAAAACAATGTCCTTTGACTCCATGTCCCACATCAGAGCACACTGCTGCAAGAGGTGTGCTCCTATGGCTTTGGGCAGCCCTGCCCTGTGACTCTCCAGGGTTCAGCCCTTGCAGCTTCTCTCATGAGTTGGAGTTTGTATTAGTCCATTTTCACACTGCTATAAAGATTCTACCTGAGGCTGGGTAATGTATAAAGAAAGGAGGTTTGATTGACACAGTTCCACATGGCTGGGAAGACTCAGGAAATTTACAATCATGGCGGAAGGCAAAGGGGAAGCAAGGCAAGTCTTAAATGATGGCAGGAGAGAGAGTCCAGTGGAAACTGCCAATTCTGAACCATCAGATCTCATGAGAACTCCCTCACTATCATAAAAAAAGCATGGGGGAAACCATCCCCGTGATCCAATCACCTCCCACCAGAATCTTCCCTCAACACATGAGGATTACAATTCGAGACAAGATTTGGAGGGGGGACCCAGAGCCAAACCATATCAGAGTTGAATGCCTGTGGCTTTTTCAGGTGCAGGGGACAAGCTGCTGGTGGATCTACCATTCTGGGGTCTGGAAGATGGTGGCTCCCTTTCCACAGCTCCACTAAGCAGTGCCCCAGTGGGGACTCTGTGTGGGGCCTCCAATCCCACATTTTCCCTCTGTACTTCCTTACTAGAAGTTCTCTGTGAGTGCTCTGCCCCTGCAGCAGGCTTCTGACTAGACACCTAGGCTTTTCCATACATCCTCTGAAATCTAGGCAGAGGCTGCTAAGCCTTCCCTCTTGCACTCTGCATGCACCTGCAGGATTAGCACCATATGGAAGTCATCAAGGCTTATAGCTTGCTTTCTCCAAGGAGGCAGCCCAAGCTGTACCTGAACCCCTTTGAACCACAGCTGAACAGCTGGGATGTAGGGAGCAGTGTCCCAAGGCTGCATAGGGCAGCAGAACACTGGGCCTGGCTCAGGAAACTATTCTTCCCTCCTAGCCCTCTGGACTTGTGATGGGAGGGGCTGCTGTGAAGGTGTCTGAAATACCCTTGAGGCCTTTTCCCCATTATCTTGAATATTAGCACTTGGCTACCCTTTAGTTATACAATTATCTCCAACAGGTAGTTGCTCCACAGCCTGCTTGAATTCCTCTTCAGCAAAAGCTTTTTCTTTCTCTGACACATGGCCAGGCTACAGATTTTCCAAATTTTTATGCTCTACTTCCTTAAATATATATTCCAACTTTATTTCTTTGCTCCCACATCTGACCATAGGCAATTAGAAGCAGCCATGCCACCTCTTGAACACTTTCCTGCTTAGAAATTTCTTTTGCCAGATACCCTAACTCATCACTCTGAAGTTCAAACTTCCACAGATCACTAGGGCATGAACAGAACGCAGCCAAGTGTTTTGCTAGGGCATAACAAGGGTGGCCTTTGCTCCGGTTTCCAATAAGTTCCTCATTTCCATCTGAGACCTCATCAATCTGGCCTTTACTGCCCATATCACCATCAGCATTTTGGTCACAATCATTAACTAGTCTGTGAGAAATTCCAAACTTTCCCTCATCTTCCTGTCTTCTTCTGAGCCCTCCAAACTCTTTCAACCTCTTTTCATTACCTATTTCCAAAGCTACCTCTACATTTTCAGGTTTCATCACAGCAATGCCCCACTCCTTGGTACCAATTTTTTTTATTAGGCCATTCTTGCATTGCTATAAAGAAATGTTTGAGGCTAGGTAATTTATAAAGAAAAGAGGATTAATTGGTTCACAGTTCGGCAGGCTGTACAAGCATAGTGCCAGCATCTGCTCTGGGGAGGCCTCAGGGAACTTTTACTCATGGTGGAAGGTGAAGCGAGAGCCAGTATATCAACTGGCAAGAGCAGGAGTAAAGGCAAGACTTGGGGGAGGTAGCACACTTTACAACAACTGGATCTCTTCAGAACTCACTCACTCTCATGAAGACAGCACCAAGTCATGACGGATCTGCCCCCATGAACCAAACATCTCCTACCAGGCCCCACTTTCAACACTGAGATTATAATTCAACATGAGATTTGGTGGGGATTTATATTCAAATTATATCAGATTCTAAGATCCTAGCTTTCCATTGTGTTTTCTGTGACATTGTATCTGCTATACAACAAAGCTGAAGCTCTTAAAGACAGAGTTCAAATATAGTATAATGATCTTTTAGTTGGTAACTGAAAATAGGTGTGACCTAACCATAGGGCATTCCTAATGCTTTATTGTGGCTGGGTGACTTCAATAATACTGATATAGTTTGGCTGTGTCCCCACCCAAATCTCATCTTGAATTGAATTGTAGCTCCCATAATCCCCATGTGTTGTGGGAAGGACCCAGTAGGAGGTAATAAATCATGGGGATGGGTTTTTCTCATACTGTTCTCGTGAAAGTGAATAAGTCTTATGAGATATGACGGTTTCATAAAGGGCAGTTCCCCTGCACAGGTTCTCTTGCTTGTCACCGTGTAAGACATAACTTTTCTCCTCCTTTACCTTCCGCCATGATTATGAGGCCTCCCCAGGCATGTGGAACTGTGAGTCCATTAAACCTCTATTTCTTTATAAATTACCCAGTCTTGGGTTTTGCTTCATAGCAGTTTGATAATGAATGAATACAGATACTGAATAAATACCTCATTAAAGCGGCACATAAAAACATTGGAAACAAAGGCTCTAACAATGTGGAGTTATCAGGGATCTGGGAAACATAGGCAGCAGGCCTGCCAGCCTGGCAACATGCTGTCAGGATGACACTGAGGTGAAAAAGCTGAATCTAAACCACCATCTGATATTGCAACTAAAAGTTGTTATCTTTTCCCACTTGGCTTATTTAAATGCTGCACCCAAACCACATAAACTGAAAGCCTGTTATGCCGCGTGTCATTCCAGTGGAACATAGGAAAAATCTTTTGCAAACCAATTGTACCTTTGGAACATTATGGCCTTTAAAAATCTTCTCTGTAATAGAGCATACTCTAAAAGGGAAATGAATGCAGGGTTTTGGTAAAATATAAACTCCATCTAATTGTGGGTAATACTACATATAGACTGAAATATGGTAACACATATACAGACATGCAGTTGGAAATGGAGGTTGCTGTGTGTACTGTGTTATGTGAACAAACTAATTTAACAAATTTAGAAAGTATTGATGGCCAGGCATGGTGGTTTATGCCTGTGATCCCAGCACTTTGAGAGGCTAAGGAGGGAAGATTACTTGAGCCCAGGAGATTGAGACCAGCCTGGAAACCACAGTGAGGCTTCATGTCTACAAAAAAAAAAAAAAAGTTTAAAAATTAGCCAGGCATAGTGCTATGTGCCTGTAGTCCCAGCTACTTGGGAGGCTGAGGTGGGAGAATTGCTTGAGTCTGGGAGGTTGAGGCTGCAGTAAGCTGATCACTCAGCTGCATTTCTAGCTGAGTGACAGAGTGAGACCCTGTCTCAAAAAAAAAAAAAAAAAAGTATTGGTATTACTCATGATGGAGGGTGAGGTGGGAGCCTGAACATCATATGGCGGGAGCAGGAGCAAGAGTGAGAGTGGTGGGGAGGCGCCACACTTTACAACAGGCTGCCATTTACATTGCTTCTCAGAATAGTAATCTATATTGATTCCAAAATGCTTTTCTAAATAGGAAACTCTTCTCAAACTTCAAGGATGTAAGAGACATGCATTTAAGACTGAACCACAGGCACATATAACAACTTCAAGGTCATTTGACTGAGGCATAGGTCTTCTAGAAATCCAGTTACCTTCATGAGATAAAGGAAATTGCAGGAACATGTGGAATTTGGTTATACTGGGGTAGCCTCATGAGTCCTTGTAAGCTGGTGGTTAAAATTCAATTCTTGGCAAGTCATATTTAGATATTCCTGCACGATTTTTACTACTAAATTATGTATGTATCTTATTGAAGACCTCAAATGCCATTAGACATGGCTCATGTCCAAGGAGTCCCCAAGATGCCATTTAAGATAGCCCCAAGATGACCTTCGATGAACTCTTCCTCCTGATATTCATGGATATTGTGGAAAGGACAGGTGAGACTTCTGAGGCTAGGTCAATAAGATATTGCAGGATCTGTTTTGTTCTTGGATCACTCTAGGGAAAGTCAGGTGCTACGTTATGAGGATATTCATATCTGCAGAGGATCACATGATGAGGAACTGAGGCCTCCTGCAACAATCAGCATTGATCAGCCAGCCATGTGAGTGAGCTATTCTGGAAGTGGTTTCTCCAGCAAGTCAAACCTTCAGGTGACTGCAGCCCTGGTTGGCATTTTGGCCACAATCTCAGGGGAAATCTTATACCAGATCTGCTCAGTCAGGCAGCTCCCTGATTCCACCTCAAAGAAAGTATGAGATAACAAATATTTATTGTTTGAAGACACTAAGTTTAGGGGTAGTTTTTGATGCAGCAACAGAGAACCAATACAAATGTGTAACTTATTGCTCTTCAGAAACTCAGCTTATCAAATATTTGCTTCTGGCCAAGACTCCCAGATCTTTTGTATAATGCTAAAGACTAGGTAGTTGAGGAAAACTCATAGCAAAAATGGGGATAATGCATCATTCCAACTCCACGGTAGTAACTTGGTCCTAGTGATGAGGAATAGAAACATCTTACTGGTTATTCTCATTTTCTCACACTCCATGGTTATGAATAGCACTTAAAGACCACCTGAGTTGCAAGGAGACTAGAAAGTGTTGTCTTGCAATGAAATAAACATGAAGTACTCCAAACATCTTTTTCCTGAGTCTTCTGAATTTTCAGCTACATCCCTGCGTAATTCAGAGATAAAAGGACCAGTGAGGTGGTAAATATTTAACAACAAATGGCTGAGGAGAATAATATGAGAAAGGTTCAATCAGGCCCCCAAAATTCAAGAAGGTTGACCCATTTGGATCTCAGTTCTGACCCTCACATAGAGGTAGCACATTGCAGAGTTGCAACAGATGGTGCAGAAGCTGGGCCAGCCAGGACCGCATGTCCAGTGGACTCTATGGGAGTCATAGGAGGTGTGCAGTGAAAAGTCAAAGAGAAGATACTGTGAAAGGAAACTTGAAAGCTGAGAAATACCTTCTGCAGAAGTTGAATTGTCTGCTACTGAAGGACATGCAAACTTGAGGAAGACTTTCAAAGAATTACGAAGAATGTAGTTATTACCTAGAACATGGAAAGATTATAATACAGGAAGTTGCCGGAAAAAGAACTTTATGAGTATGTGGAAAGAAGAGGAGTATAGTCAGAATCCTTTAAAGAGGCTTGGGCTGGCACAGATGGACTCTATACTCATATGGAGAACTTCTCAAATATCTGCAAAGGAAAGAACTTGTGGAGGGTGGCTAAGGAAGATGCAGAAGAACATCGAAACAGCCAGCAGGTTTAGAACTTCACCACACAACCTCAAAATCCCCAAGGATTCACTTGGGGGTTGCATCTACAGAAGTGGGGTTGTCTGGAGGAATGACAAACACAGAGTAACCAGCAGTGTGGCCTTTCTTATTTTTCCCCTTAGCATGCACATCAGATATTCAGAGCTAGTAAAGGACATAGCAAAGGAGACCAGAATCTACAGCATCAATCTTTGTATTGACTAACCTTCTAGGACACGAACACTGGCTTTAATGGTTCCTGTCCCCCTCCTATCAGTGAATGCCAGTTTTTCAGTAGCAAAGTATGTTAAATTGATTAAACATATACGTATAAACCCAGTTGATCAAGTATATGAAGACAACAAATAATTCTTTCACATGGTTGAGTACTTCCTCAAGAAAGAGTGCTCGTGTGTGATGTCTTTGGGACTCTCTTTGCTCTACTCTCTGGGATAATCCTGGCATATAGTTGTCATTCAATAAATACATGTTCAAATGAGAAAATGGAATTCTAGTAATGGTTGGTTTGATTGTGCAATTTACTTTTTGTCCCTTTGAAAGTCTTCACAGCTAACAAGGCTTTTGGCTTGGGGCTTTGGATTGGTTTGATTTACTCTTGCCACAGTTTCTGGAAATGCTCCAGCTAGAATAAACAATGATTTCTCCTCACCCCTAAGGACCTTGGATTGTTCACATGGAACTAGAGGATCTCTCCAGTTACCTCCAGCTCTGCTATAATTTCAACCCAGTTTCCTCAATTTGCAGATGGAAAATCTGAGGATTACCCAGGGCACAATGCTAGTGAAGAGTGGAAGTGGCTTTCAACACTGACTTTTGACTATAACCCAGTTCTCTTTCCATCCTACAGTTTTTTCAGTAGCCTCATACCAGCCACTCTCCTGATTCCTGCTGATTTTGAAGTATCAAGCTGCTGATAAGGCATGAGTTCTTTGTGAAATATAGGACTAGGGCATCAGTTTGGATTCTGTTTAGAACTGCTAAGTATGGCAGTGACTCAGAAGATTGGTTGACCATTCTGAGAAGTACTATTTTACTTCTCACACAAAGGTTGATGCTGTAGATTTTAGTCTCCTTTGCTATGCCCTTTACTAGCTCTCAATATCTGAGGTGCATGCTAAGAAAAAAAATAAGAAAGGCCACACTGCTGGTTATTCTGTTTGTCATTCCTCCACCCAACACCACTTCTGCAGATCCACTGCAGGTACAGACTCAGCTCCTCTTTGTCTATCTCTATGCCATGTGAGGCATAATGCCCGAAGCCTGCAATTCCTGGGCAGCTTTGTCCTCTATCTTCCCATTGAGTCAGTGGGAGACTCGAGGTCAGGAGGAGAGAGATTGGGGTATTTCTCCCCTGCTCCTGCCCTGCCTCAGCACCACAGTTCTGGTAGCCCCTGTGACCAAAATTCTGGTCAATTAGCCCTCCTTGTCCTAGCTCCAACTCTAGCCCTCCCCTGCCTCTGGTAATAAGCCTCTACCCTGGATACCTTATGCCTGGGCAGGTGACAGTTTTCAGCCATTGCTAAATCCTGGGTTCCTCAATATCGCTTGCTGGTCTCCTTAAACTGCTCTTAATTTCTTATGATTGTTTTCTGTCAAGACTCTGCCGGATAGGGCTACTCTAAGAGAAACCCCCTCTAAGTCTTCAAATGGCATTGCTTTGTATCAGGGTTTTCAACTGCAGCAGTACTGGTATTTCGGGCTGGATAATTCCTCCTTGTTATGGGGCTGTCCTGTGCATTGTAGGATATTTAGCAGCACCTCTGACCTCTACGTACTAGATGCTGATAGTAACCTTCCCCCAACTGTGACAGCTAAATATGTCTTTAGACATTGCTGAATGTCCCCTAGGGGCAAAATTACCCCCACTTAAGAACTATACTGCTTTATATTAGCCTTGTCTCTTGCAGAACTCTGCTTTCTATGTCACAGTTTATGCTTGTCATTCGCTAATACTTATAATACCATTTACAATTCATTTTTCATATATTGACTTACTTGAATATCACAGAACTCCTACAATATTGGCTCTGCCTATTTTAGTCCTGAATGAGACCAACAGTCAGGGAAGTTCCATGATTTCTTCAAGAGCACTGAGCTAGTAATTGGGAAAGTTAGAATGAACTCAAACCTTTGACCTTTAAGTCCCTTAGTGTATCCCAGTGGTTCTCAACAGGGAGTGATTTTTGCCTCACTGACCCCAACAAGGACATTTGGCAATGTCTGGAGACCTGTTTGGTTGTCACAAGTGCTGGGGAAGGCTACTGGAATCTATTGGGTAGAGACAGGAATGCTGTTCAACATCTTACAATGCACAGGACACAACCTTTACTCCCCGGCTAAGGAAGACTCAGCCCAAACTATCAAAACTGTCACAGCTGACAAACCCTGATTGTCTTAGTCCATTTCTGTTGTTTATAACAGAAGCTGCACTACATAAGTTATAAATGAAAGAAATTTATTTCTTACAGTTACGGAAGCTGGGAAATCCAAGGTCAAAGGGGACACATCTGGTGAGAAACTTCTTGCTAGTGGAACTTTCTGAAGAATCCCAAGGCAGCTTAGGATATCACATAGAGAAGGAGCTGAGTATGTTCACCTGCTTCACCTGCTAGCTTCAGCCTCTCTTCCTCTTCTTATAAAACCACCAGGTCCATTCCCATGATAACCCATTAATCCATTAATCCCTGAATGGATTAATTCATTCAGGAAGGCAGAGTTCTCATGACCCAATCACCTCATAAAATCCCCACCTCTCAGTATTGCCTTGTTGAAGATGAAGTTTCAACATGAGTTTTGCAGGGGACATCCCTCTATCATAGCACTGATTTATCCACTGTGCTTTGCTATATTTCTAAGCGGTTTTCTCTGGCTTATTCCTACCTTTTGGCTAGCATATTCCTCTGCATTTATAAAGATATATTGAAGCCATTCATAAATTGATAGCAGCTCACATTTCAGGAAACTTAAATCACTTTAAGTTTAATTTTAAAACTGTAATTTTCTACCTCTCTTCTATTGTTTTTAATATACTTTCTTCCCTATAGTCTACGTCAGTGAAAAGTTTAGAGAGAAGTTCTTATTTTCTTATATTTGAAAAGCAATATGGAAATGTGGGAAAAGGAAAGAGGAAAATTGGTAAATACTTTGAGCTCTAAATATGATTTTTATAACTGGACTATTCAGGAAATACTTATAAAATATTTTGGGGCTGCTATAAAAGTTTTAATATTTTCCAACCCTGACCAATACTTTACAGACAGGGAGAACAAAAGAAAGAATCTAGTAAGGTTGGAAGGGCAAAGAGGTATAAGATATGTGATATATAATCATTTTATTGTTTTGTTGCTTTAGTAGACCTGGATTTGGATCTAAACTCAATTTTTTTTTATTTGTAAAATTAACACACAGTAATGCTGACTCTTTTGGCGTGCAGTTCTATGCACATTAACGCATAGATAAATTTATAGAAAACACTGCCACCATCAAAATACAGGAGAGTTGCATCACCCTAAAAATATTCTCATGCTACTCCATTGTGGTTGTACTCTTCATCAACTCTTAACACCCGTGGTAACCATGAATATGCCTTCATCACTATAAGTTTTTTTTTTTTTCTAATTTCAATAGTTTTGGGGGAGCAGGTGGTGTTTGGTTACATGGATAAGTTCTTCAGTGGTGATTTCTCAAATTTTGGTATACCCATCATCTAAGCAGTGTACACTATACCCAGTGTGTAGTTTTTTATCCCTCACCCTGCACCCACCCTTTTCCCTGAGTTCCCAAAGTCCATTGTATCATTATTATGCCTTTGTGACCTCATAACTTAGCTCCTGCTTATAAGCGAGAACATATAATATTTGGTTTTTTATTCATGGGTTACTGCCCTTAGAATAATGGTCCCTAACTCCATCCAGGTTGCTGTGAATGCCATTATTTCATTCCCTTTTATGGCTGAGTAGTATTCCATGGCTTATATATATCACATTTTATTTATTCATTCATTGGTTGATGGGTATTTAGGCTGGTTCCCTATTTTTGCAGTTGCAAATTGTGCTGCTATAAATATGCCTGTGCAAGTCAGTTTTTCGTATGATGACTTATTTTCCTCTGAGTGGGTAGCCAGTAGAGGAATTGCTGGATCAAATAGTAGTTCTACTTTTAGTTCTTTAAGGAATCTCCATATTTTTTTCCATAGTGGTTGTACTAGTTGACATTCCTACTAGTGATGTAAGTGTTCCCTTTTCACCACATCCACACCATCATCTATTGTTTTTTGATTTTTAAATTATGGCCATTCTTGCAGGAGTAAGGTGGTATCTCATTGTGGTTTTAATTTGCATTTTCCTGATAATTAATGATGTTGAACATTTTTTTCATATGTTTGTTGTTGGCCATTTGTATGCCTTCTTTTGAGACTTGTCTATTAATGTACTTTGCCCACTTTTTGATGGGATTGTTATTGGTTTTTTTTTTTTTTTTTTTTTTCCTGATGATTTGTTTGAGTTCATTGCAGATTCTGGATATTATTCCATTGTTGGATGCATAGTTTGTGAATATTTTCTCCCATTCTGTAGGTTGTCTGTTTACTCAGCTGATTATTTCTTTTGCTGTGCAGAAGCTTCATAGTTTAATTAGGTCTGATGTATTTATTTTTTGTTTTGTTGCATTTGCCTTTGGGTTCTTGGTCATGAAGTCTTTGCCTAAGCCAATATCTAGAAGAGTTTTTCCAAATTATCTTCTAGAATGTTTATGATTTCAGACCTTAGATTTAAGTCATTGATCCATATTGAGTTGATTTTTGTAGAAAGGGAGAGACGAAGATCCAGGTTTATTCTTCTATGTGTGGCTTACCAATTATCCCAGGACCATTTGTTGAAGAGGATGTCCTTTCCCTACTGTATGTTTTCATTTGCTTTGTTGAAGATCAGTTTGCTGTAAGTATTTGGCTTTATTTCTGGGTTCTTAATTCTGTGCCATTGGTCTACACGCCTATTTTTATACTAGTACCGTGCTGGTAACTATAGCCTTGTAGTATAGCTTGAAGTCAGGTGATGTGATGTCTTCAGAGTTGTTCTTTTTGCTTAGTCTTGCTTTGGCTATGAGGGATCTTTTTTGGCTCCTCACGAATTTTAGGATATATTTCTACTTCTGTGAACAATGATGATGGTATTTTGATGATAATTGTATTAAATTTGTAGATTGCTTTTGGTAATATGATCATATTTACAATACTGATTCTACTCATCGATGAGCATGGGATGTGTTTCCATTTGTTTGTGTCATATATGATTTCTTTCAGCAGTGTTATGTAGTTTTCCTTGTAGAGCCATTTCACTTCCGTGGTTAGGGATTTCATTATTATTTTGGCAGCTGTTATAAAAGAGATTAAGTTCTTTGTTTGATTCTCAGCTTGGTTATAGTTAGTGTACAGAACTACTGACTTGTGAACATTGATTTCGTATCCTGAAACTTTATAAATTTATTTGTCAGCTCTAGGAACTTTTTGGTCAAGTCTTAGGGCTTTGTAGGTATATGATCATATCATCAGCAAACAGTGACAGTTTGACTTCCTCTTTACCGATTTGGACACCCTTTATTTCTTTCTGTTGTCTGATTGCTCTGGCTGTAACTTCCAGTACTATGTTAAATAGAAGTGGTAGAAGTGAGCATCTTTGTCTTGTTCCAGTTCTCAGGGGGAATGCTTTCAATTTTTCCCTGGTCGGTATAATGTTGGCTGTGGGTTTGTCACAGACAGTTTTTATTACCTTGAGGTGTGTCCCTTCTACACCAATTTTGCTGAGGGTTTTAATCATAAAGTATTGCTGGATTTTGTCAAATGCTTTTTTCTGTATCTATTGAGATGACTGTAGGATTTTTGTTTTGAATTCTGTTTATGTGATGTATCACATTTATTAACTTGTGTATGTTAAACCATCCCTACATTCCTGGTACGAAACCCACTTGATCATGATATATTATCATTTTGATATGCTGTTGGTTTCAGTTAGCTAGTGTTTCGTTGAGGATTTTTGCATCTATGTTCATCAAGGATATTGGTCTGTAGTTTTCTTTTTTTGTTATGTCCTTTCCTGGTTTTGGTATTAGGGTGATACTGGCTTCATAGAATGATTTAGAGAGGATTCTTTCTTTCTCTATCATTTATAATAGTTTCAAGTAAGATTGGCACCAATTCTTCTATGAATGTCTGCGACTTTTTTTGTTGGCATTTTTTTGTTACTTTTTCAATCTCTCTAGTTGTTATTGGTTTGTTCAGAGTTTGTATTTCTTCCTGATTTAATCTAGGAGGGCTGTATATTTCCAGGCATTTATCCATCTCCTCTAGATTTTCTACTGTGTGTGCATAAAGGTGTCCATAGTAGCCTTGAATGATTTTTTGTATTTCTGTGGTATTGGTTGTAATATCTCCCATTTCATTTCTAATTGAGCTTATTTGGATCTTCTTTTCTTGGTTAGTCTTGCTAATGTGTCTATCAATTTTATCTTTTCAAAAAACTGGCTTTTTGTTTCATTTATCTTTTGTATTATTTTTATTTCAATTTCATTTAGTTCTGCTCTGACATTTGCTATTTCTTTTCTTCTGCTGGTTTTGGGTTTGGTTTGTTCTTGTGTCTCTATTTTCCTGATATGTGACCTTAGATTGTCTATTTGTGCTCTTTCAGACTTTTTGATGTAGACGTTTAATGTTCTGAACTTTCCTCTTAGCACTGCTTTTACTGTATCCCAGAGGTTTTGATAAATTGTGTCACTATTATCATTCAGTTCAAAGACTTTTTAATTTCCATCTTGATTTTATAGTAGACCCAAGGAACACTCAAAAGCAGGTTATTTAATTTTAATTTACTTGTATAGTTTTGAGCATTTCATTTCGAGTTAATTTCCGGTGTTATTTCACTGTGTTCTGAGAGGATACTTGATATAATTTTGATTTTCTTCAATTTATTAAGACTTCTTTTGTGACCTATCATATGGTCTATCTTGGAGAATGCTTTGCGCTGATGAAAAGAATGTCTATTCTTCAGTTTTTGGGTAGAATGTTTTGTAAATATCTGTTAAGTTCATTTGTTGTAGGATATTGTTTAAGTCCTTTGTTTCTTTGTTAACTTTCTGTCTTGATTACTTGTCTAGTACTGTCAATGGAGTACTGAAGTCTCCTACTATTATTGTGTTGTCATCTATCTCATTTCTTATGTCTACTAGTTATTGTTTTATTAATTTAGGAACTCCACTGTTAGGTGCATATCTATTTAGATTTGCGATATTTTCCTGTTGGATTAATCTTGTTACTTCATAATATCACTTTTTGTCTTTTTTTTACTGTTGTTGCTTTAAAGCCTGTTTTCTCTGATATAAGAGTAGCTTCTCCTGGCTGGGCATAGTGGCTCACACCTGTAATCCCAGCACTTTGAGAAGCTGATGTAGGCAGATCACTCGAGGCCAAGAGCTCGAGACCAGCCTGGCCAACATGGCAAACCACATCTCTACTAAAAATATAAAAAACTAGCCAGAATAGCTGGAACATGAAAGGTGGAGGTTGTAGTGGGCAGAGATCATGCCACTGCACTTTAGCCTGGGAGACATAGCATGACTCTGTCGTGAAAAAAAAAAAATAGCTATTCCTGCTAGCTTTTGGTTTCCATTTGCATGGAATATCTTTTTCCACCTCTTTACCTTAAGTTTATGTGAGTCTATATGTGTTTGGTGAGTCTCTGGAAGATAGTAGTTACTTCCTTGGTGGATTTGTATCCATTCTGTATCTTTTAAGTGAAACATTTAGTCCATTTACATTAAACATTAGTATTGAGATGTGATATACTATTCTTTTCATCATGCTAGTTGTTGCCCGAATACCTTGGTTTTATTTTAATGCATTATTGTTTTATAGGCACTACGAGATTTATGCTTTAAGGAGGTTCTATTTTGGTGTATTTCAAGGTTTTGTTTCAAAATTTAGAACTCCTTTTAGCATTTCTTATAGTGCTGGCAGGCAGTGGCAGATTCTCTCAGCATTTGTTTGTCTGAAAAAGAATTTATCTCTCCTTCATTTATGAAGTTTAATTTCACTGGATATAAAATCCTTGGCTGGCAATTGTTTTGTTTAAGGAGGCTAAAGATGGAACCCAATCCCTTCTTGCTTGTAAAATTTCTGCTGAGAAATCTGCTATTAATATGAAAAGTTTTCCTTTATGGGTTATCTGGTGCTTTTGTCTCACAGCTTTTAAGATTCTTTCCTTTATCTTGACTTTATTTTTTATTTTTTTGTTGAAACAGGATCTCACTCTGTCATCCAAGCTGGAGTGCAGTGGCATGATCTCAGCTCACTGCAACTTCCACCTCCCAGACCCAAGCAATCCTCTCACCTCAGTCTCCCAAGTAGTTGGGATTATAGGAATGCACTACCATACCTGGCTGTTTGTATTTTTTGTAGAGACAGGGTTTTGCTCTGTTGCCATGGCTGGTCTGAAACTCCTGAGCTCAAGTAATTGCCTAACTCAGCCTCCCAAAGTGCAGGGATTATAGGCATAAACCACCATGCCCGTCCCCATTTTGACTTTAGGTAACCTGATGACTATATGCCTAGATGATAATCTTTTGCGATGAATATCCCAGGTGTTCTTTGAGCTTCTTGGATTTGAATATCTAGATTTCTAGCAAAGCCACGGAAATTTTCCTCAATTATTCTCTCAAGTTTTCCAAACTTTTAGATTTCTCTCCTTCCTCAGGAATACCAGTTATTCTTAAGTTTGGCCGTTTAACATAATCCCAAATTTCATGGAGGCTTTGTTCATTTTTTTATTATTTTTTTCTTTGTCTTTGTTTGATTAGGTTAATTCAAAAGCCTGTCTCTGAGCTCTGAAGTTCTTGTTCTAGTCTATTGTTGAAATTTTTCACTGCAGTTTTTATTTCTTTAAGTGTATCTTTCATTTTCAGAAGTCACGATTGTTTTTTCTTTATGATATCTGTTTCTCTGGAGAATTTTTCATCCATATTCTGTATCATTCTATAATTTATTTAAGCTCTTTTATACCTTACTCTGGTATCTCCTTGAGTAGTTTAATAATCAATCTTCTGAATTCTTTATCTGGCAATTCAGGGATTTCTTCTCAGTTAGGATCCATTGCTAGAAGCTAGTGTGATCTTTTGGTGGTGTTATAGAACCCTGCTTTGCCGTATTACCAGAATTACTTTCCTGGTTCCCTCTCATCTGGGTAGCCTATTTCAGTGGAAAGTTCTGAAACTCAAAGCCTGCTGTTCAGATTTTGCTTCATGGGGTGATATCTTAATGTGATGTTCTCCTCCTTACCCTAGGAATGGGCTTCCTTAGAACCTTACTGCAATGATTGTTATTGCTCTTCTGTATCTAGCCACTCAGAGTGGCTACCAGGCTCTGGACTGGTGCTGGAGAATGTCTGCAGAGAGTTCGGTGATGCGATCTGTCCCAGGTCTTCCAGTCATGGATACCAGCACCTGCTCTGGTGGAGGTGGAAGGGGAGTGAAGGGAATCCTTGGTTGTAGATAGGTTTAGTGTGCTGGCTTTCTCAAAGGTTAGTTTTCCTGTGGACACACACTGAGGATCCCTGTTTAGTCAGGATGCTGTAGGCTGTGGAATTAGCTGTTATTTTTTCCTTCCTGGGAGCAGGGTTATTCTGTCATGAGTTGCTGTAATGGCCTGAGTTGGTTGGCCTCCAGCCAGGAGGTGGCAATTTCAAGAAAGCACCAGCTGCAGTAGTAGTAGAGGAATATGAACCTGCCCTAAGTTGGCCAAGGCAAGTATTCTGATTTGTCAGGCAATGGGCAGGGCCATAAAGCTCCCAAGTGTTTCTGCCTTTTGTGTTCAGCTACTAGATCATGTAGAGAAATATCATCAGGTGTGGGCAGGGTTAGGCAGCTCGGGGCTCAGACTCTCCTTGGGTAGGGTTTGCTGCAGCCACTGTGGGGGACAAGGGGTGGTTCTCAGGCCAATGGGGTTATGTTCCAGAGGGGATGATGGCTGCCTCTGCTGTGTCATATAGTTCACAAGGGAAGTGGAGCATAGCCGGTAGTGAGAGGCGTCACTCCACTCCCACGCAGTTGGCAAGGCCAATCTCAATCCCACAGTGCTCTGATGAGAACTTGCCCCAGGCTGTGAGCTTCCCCACTGAGAAAGCAAGCATGGCTTTCAGACCTCATCCTTCCCAGTCTACCCACATTGTGAGTGGTGGCTCCTGCACTCGTATCTGCAGCAGTTCCCACTCAACCCCAATATTCTGCTCAGGAAAATTCATGCCCTGTCGATATTATTACTAATTTTAGTCGGAAGCTTTCTTCACTCTGTGGTCCCTCCTTAATTCTGCTGGCTGCCTTCCCTGAGGCCCCTGTGGAATAGAGTCAGGGTTGGCTTCCCTGGGCTTAAGAGGGAGACTGGGAGTACCTACAAGGCTCTTTCCACTGCTACTTCTACTTTTATAGTTCATGTGGCTCTCTAAATCTGTTTGAGCACTAGGTAAGGTTAAATCCTTCTCCTATAATCTAGATGTTCAGATTCTCCAGTGGGGGTGTGTGTTTAGAGGCAGGTTTTCCCCCCTCTTGCACTTTGGGAGCTCACAATTTTTCACCCATCTTGTGGAATTTGCCGTGGCATGCCACTTCTTTCAAAGGATCTGTGAATTCTTTCAGTTTTCCTGGTACATTACTGTGGTGGTTCTTGGAGCAAAAGTTCACAGTGTGTCTCCACATGCTGCTCTGTCTATCCAAGTGGGAGCTGCATGTTAGCCCTGTCTCCTATCTGCCATCTTCTTCCTAAAATTCTATACTATAGAAATTGAATTGCAAGGTATTTAAACTTTTGAGATTTCTTTTAGCAGCATTTTATTGTATGTATACACCACAATTTGTTTATTTTTATCCATTGAGAGATAATGGGTTTCCTGGTTTTTGGTGATTATAAATACAACTGCTATAAAATTTAGTGCACAGGTTTTTGTATGGACATAAGTTTTAATATCTCTAGAGTAAACACATAGATATGAGATTGCTAGGTCATATGGTAAATGTTTGTTTAGCTTTATAAGAAACTGCCAAACTGACTTCCTGAATGGTTGTAATGTTTTCATTCCCATCAACTGTGTTCGAGTATTCTAATTGATTTGCATGCTCACTAGCACTTGGTATAGTCATAACTTTTTATTGTAGTCCATCTGATAGGAATGTATGTAGTGATATCCCATTATAAGTTCTACTTCAAAAAATACTTCCCTTTCAAATAGTTTTATATTTACAGGAAATTTTTACAGTCCAGAGAGTTCCTGTATACTCCACATTCAGCTTCCCCAATTAATCATATATTACATTAGTATGGTGTATTTGTCACAATTAGTGAATAAATTATTGATACATTATTGTTAACTAAAGTCCATCCTTTTTACATTTCCTTAATTTTTACCTAATATCTATGTATGCTTCAGGGTCTCACATAAGATACCACTACATTAAGTCATCAGGTCTCCTTAGGCTCCTTTTAGCTGTGAGTTTTTTGAATTTTCCTTATTTTTGATGACCTTGAAAATTTTAAGGAGTACTGGTTAGGCATTCTGTAGAGTGATCCTCTATTAGGCTTTGTCTGATGCTTTCTTATAACTAGATTAGCATTATGGAATTTGGAGAGGGAGGCCAAAGTACCATTTTCATCACATCGTATCAAGAGTACGTACTACTGACGTGACTTGTTGATGCTGACCTTGATCAGCTGAATCAGGTAGTGTCTGTAAGGCTTCTCCACTGTAAATTTACTCTTTCTTTTACTCCTACATACTGTACTCTTTAGAAGGAAGTCACAAAGCATAGCTCACACTTAAGGAATGAGAGTTACGCTCCAATGCTTCACCTCCTTGAAGGCCAAGTATCTATGAAAACAAATTATTTGGAATTCTTCTGCATGGGAAATTTTTCTATTCTTTCCCCCTTTACTTACTTATGCATCCAATTATTTATTTAAATAAGTGTGGACTCATGGATATTTATTTTATAGTTGGAGTTATAATTCAATACTACTTTATGTTGTTGCTCAGATTGTTCCAGCTTTGTCCAGTGGGAACTCTTTCAGCTGGCTCCTATGTCATTTTTGTTGTTGTTGTTAGGTTTGGCTTTATGTTTTTAGCACTTCCTTACTTTCTGACACTTCAAGATGTTCAAAGCTTATCTTTTATATTTCCTGCCATGGGTCTAGAATCAGCCATTTCTCCAAGGAGATCTCGGTTTTTAAATTAGTATTTATCTAGTATGAGTAACCAAGATCTGGGCACTAGGTATGTTCATTCCTTCCAGGCCCTCTCAGCTAAGAGAAAGAAAAGTTTGTGTGTATACTGATAGATGTATATATGCATATCTATAAATAATTATATGTTTAGCCATTTGTATTTATATTCAGCTAAGCATGAGTTTATACTTATATTTCCAACTCCAATCCGTTGCTACATCGATCATTCTAGTTTTCTGCTCCTCTTGCTTATCTATAAGCCCCCAATTCCAACTGTGAGAAACCTGTCTTCCAACATCAGCCATCAATTTACTTTACTGTTCATTTCCAGTGTACACATATAGTGATTTCAGAACTGTAAATCCGCAGCCTCATGGGAAGTAACTCTATTACTAGAGTACACTGCTTATTTATAGTTTGTTTTGCTTTTTATCTTACAGATTCCACTCATTTCCAAAGTCACTTAGGTCAGCACCATTTCCTCCCCTCCCCTTTAGTGAGGTTATTTTACACATTTGTAATACAGTTAGATTATTTTTGTCACATTCTACATTCTTCCATCTTGGGATTCCCCAACCTCCTAAATGTTTCTTTCATTTGCATCCCTTAAGGTTTACTCCTTGTGCTGGAAAGTTCTGTGTTTTGATAAATGCATGTCATATATCTATCATTACAGCATCATGTGAGAATAGTTTCACTGTCCTAGAAAATCCCCTGTGCTATTAACCTCCCTACCCCCAAATCCTAGTGACCACTGATATGTTTATTATCTCTATAATTTTGCCTTTCCAGATTCCCATACTAATGGAATTATAGAATATGCAGCCTTTTCAAACTGCCTTTGTTCACTTAGCAATATGCACTTCAAAATCTTCCACATCTTTTTGTGGCTTGGTAGTTTATTTCTTTTTATTACCAAGTAGTATTCCATTGTAAGGCTGTGCCACAGATTGTTTACCTGTTCACTACCGAAGGACACCTTTGTTACTTCCAGCTCTTGACAATCATGACTAAAACTACTATATACACATTCACATGAGGATTTTTGTGTTTATGTAAGTTTTCAAGTCAGTTGGGTAAATACCTAAGAAGGGAATTGGTGGTATGGCTGAGTATGTTTAGCTTTATAAGAAACTGTTAAACTGTCTTCCAAAATGGCTACAGCATTCTGCATTCCCATCAACAATGAGTGAGAGTTTCTGTTGCTCTGCATCTTCACCAGTAATTGGTACTGTCAGTATTGTGAATTTTAGCCATTCGAACAGTTATGTAGTATTACCAATTCCTCTTTTCTGTCCATTGCTGTCATTAATTTCAGTACTTCATATGCTCTAATCACCCAATACATTGCTACTATCATTGCTTCAACAAACATACATCTTTTAGAAGCATTAAGAATAATAAAAAAAATAGATTTTATTTTGCCTTCACTTATTCCTTCTTTAGTGTTCTTCCTTTCCTTATGTAGATCCAAGTTTCTAACCTATATCGTTCTAGCATCTATGTCACATCTGAGTTTGGTAAGTTCTTTGTCTCTTCAGACTGTGTGTTTTCTTGCCTTAAGAGGACAAAACATGCCTTGTAATTTTTTTTCTTGAAATCCAGTAAACTCTAATACTTTTTAGCTGTGGATCTTGGATACATCACTCAATTCTTCTGAAGTTCTAGTGGTGGGGGAGGATTATGCTTACATTACAAAATTATTGTGGGGATTGCTTAAAAACAAAGTCCCGTGTAAAGAGTGAGGCATATTTAGCCAAGGTAAGGTGCATGATCTGACATTTCTTAGAGGTCAGCCTGCCTGATCTTAGGAAGTGGCAGGTTCTCCCTCTTCATCTGGTTTTTATGACAACATTCTCTATTTGGGGACATCAGGAGTTGGGGAGCACTAAGAATGGAGCACCAAGACCTATGTACTTATGAAAAGTAACTTAGTCTAATGGTTACAAATAAAGTATTCAACAAACCATCAGTTCTGAATACAGTCATCTGTTTTCTCACATTCAGTGCCAGATCATCTCTGAGAGTTGTCAGAATGCATTTAGATCTTAACAACACGAGGTGTTCTATCCTGATGATTAATGAGATATGGTGATAGTCATGGTGGGAAATTGAGAGTCAGGAGAAAAGCAAATCAGACACCAGCATCCATTCTATGATTATTTGAATCAGCTCCAGTTAATAAAGAGTACAGTCACAAAGGAAGATATTTTGAAAGAGAAAATATTCAAATAGTCTCTGAGAAAACACACACACACACACAAATCACAGTTATTTTAAGACTTCTTAATATGAATTTAAATAATTTTAATATGTAGTTCTAGTCCTCTGTTTTTTAGTGGAAAGGAAACTATGGAGTTGAGGATTTGAAGAAAGTCAACAGAGATAATAGGTTTACTGTTATTTATTTACTGTTAGAGACCACATTGTGTATGCAATTGAAATTGCTTTTGCAAAATTACATAAGAGAAATTTTACATAGTTGACTCCATCCATTTTATTATCTCTAAGCTGTCTTTGGTTATTCCTGGGCGTAAACCAAACTAACTTTGGGAGGAATTTAGTTTATAGTCTAATCTGAAAGCAAGGATGATAATGGCCCTTCCCAAAACTAAGCTGCCTTTGTAAAACTAATGAAAAACCACCAGGTTAGGGCTATGAAAGGGGCCTGCATTCTGCTAAGATGTAGGGATAAATGATCACCAGCCATTGTTCTGGAGGTAACAAGATTCGTAACTTCCCCAATTACTCCTGTAAATAACATCACTATTGTAGAATCTGTGATTAGCCTTTGGAGATACCTTTTCAGACTACTGCATTTCTGAGACAAGCTGACTCCACCCAGATGGCGACTTTTGCCTCAACTGGTCCTGTGGCCTCTACTTGGAGGCTGATTTAGCTCACAAGAACCGTTTTCCACACCTCTATGGTTTCATTCTCAACCAGTCCACATTCTCCATTCCCTAGCACCCTGCCCACCAAACTATCCTTGAAAATCCCCTAACCTCTGAGCAGTCAGAGAGACTGATTTGAGTAATAACTCCATCTTCCATGTGACCAGCTTTGTGTCAATTGAACTCTTTCTTTACTGCAATACCATGGTCTCAGTTAATTGGTTTTGTCTGTGCAGCACGCAGGAAGTACCCTTAGGCAATTACACATTGTGCTTCAATTTTTCCTAGTGATGAAAATAGTGTCCACAGTAGGCAAAATAATTTCTCCCCAAAGATGTCCATGTCTCAACTCTTATATCCTGTGAACATGTTACCTTACAGGCAAAAAAGGACTTTAAAGATGTGACTATGTTGCAGAACTTAAGATGAAAGATTGTACATGATTCCTAGTGGGCCAAATCTAACCACATGGGTCCTTAACATTACAGAACATTTCCTGGTTGAGAAAGATGTGGTCAGAGGGAAATGTGACTGTGGGAGGATTGCCAGAGAAATGTAATATTGTTGACTTTTAAGATGGAGAAAGAAGACTGTGAACTAAAGAACGCAAGCAGCCTTTTGAAGCTGAAAAAGGGAAGAAAATGGATTCTCCTCTAGGTCTTCTAGGAAGGAATACAACTTGTTGATATATTGAGTTTAGCCCAGAAAGACTGGTGTCAGATTTCTTAGCAATGGAACTGTAAGAATAAATTTGTATTGTTTTAAGCCACAAAATTTGTGATAATTGGTTACAGCAACAATACAAAATTAATACAGCACCCATTTCAGAAATTAATTGCATTGTTTACAATAGTTCTATTGCTATTCAAAAGGAAAGACTTCATAGAATTTCTCCACTATTCAAAAGGAAGGATTTCATAGAAGTTCTCCACGCAAATTTCTAAACCCCTGTACTGTATTAGACAAACTAGCAATATGATATTAATGTCTTAAAGGTAACACTGGTTATGATTTTTATTTATAATATTAAAAATCTCTTTGAAAAAATATCAACTTTGAAGCTCATAATAACCTGCCTATTTGCAAGTTTAGCAGTATACATGTGGTAGTTAAAATTACTTTCAGTTTTTAGGAGACAAGACAGATAACCATGATCTCTGAGTTGCAGAAATGTGTACACTCTGGTCTAGTTGGGAATCTTTTATATACTGTTATCAACTGGCTGTATGAGTCACTACATTTCTTCTTCAATAAGTTTCATGGTATGTTGAAAATATTATGAAGAGAAAAATGGAAGCAGCAGTGCATTTCCTAGAGCTAAAAACAAACAGCAAATGATTAGGCTCTGTATCCTATTAATCATATCAGAGACTGCAGAGGGATAGTATTTCAATGTAATGTTTAAAAAACCCAGCACATAATACTTTAAGGAAATAGAAATTCTAGGCCTTTGTAGCA
This sequence comes from Theropithecus gelada, assembly GCF_003255815.1. Classification (NCBI taxonomy): domain Eukaryota; kingdom Metazoa; phylum Chordata; class Mammalia; order Primates; family Cercopithecidae; genus Theropithecus; species Theropithecus gelada. The sequence continues at coordinate 35,012,839 of NC_037673.1, read as the reverse complement.
AATAAAAGAGACTGTCCAGCATCTAGCAATCCATACAATGAAAAGTTAGACAGTAAGAGCCATCCAAAAACTTCTTGACTTAGATATTGGTGGGTGGGTACTTCAGTAAATCTGCTCCAGGGAAAACTCAGCCAATTTAAACATGAAATAAGCATATGTGCCCCCACATCAAATGAGTGATGGCTTTATTTGCTGTGAATCCCCAAGAAGTTGGTGGTACCTTTTTAAGTGTTTCTCCTTTACAAATATTTCTTTTGGAAGAAAGTTACTAGTGGAAGGATGGACCTTGAGAGTTGCAACAGAATTATGGTAATTGAAATCTGCTATGAAACTGATTTCTTACACCAATTGGCATTGTGGGATCCTTAATATAGATGTTTCAATTATGGTAATTTATTGATTTTGCTTAAAAAAAGAAAAGATGAAAGCACATTTGAGCTCAATAGGAAATGTGACAAAATAACCAGCAATTATTTCCCCAAAAATGAAGTAACTGCAATCATGAAAACTTGTTTTTTAGAGCGAGTCAAAAAATTCCTTCTTTATTGAGAACACACAAGCAGTTCATTCTCAATTTTGTATTATACATTTTGGCAAATGTAAAATTTCCTCTACCATTTTTAGCTTGTTTTTGAGTCTAGATGCAGTTAAGGTTTTTCAGTACTGTCAGATAGTTGTATGTCAAATGGTATGAATTCAGAGAACTTAGGGGAGTCTTAATTTTTCACTAGATATCAAACACTGAAGCATTTTAGAAATTATCCTAAAGGTAAATGAAGTCCAATGTATCTAATACTACTTATATAGTTATTGTCATGGTGCTTAGCGTAATCGAAAATGAATCGTGTTGGCACACCTTAAAATGTAGAAGGAAATATAGGTCAGAGAACAATACCCTTCAGAAATTATATGATCTGGTCTTTAGGGGGCAGCAGAGGGAGCTTGCTTGTGAACAATAATACCAGTTACGAAGGTTCAAGCTACTTCTGTTCTCAATGAAATCGTGTGGCTGACTCAGATGTAACCACCAGATATTGATTGAAATGGCTATCGTCACTAAGGAAAACCATTTTCCAATTCCGCTGCCACCCTAAGCAGCATATAGCACTTTGCACTTATATTTCCTTTGAAGAATCTACAGCTGAGCTACAGAGATTTGCACTTAGTAAGAATTACACATTTGTAAGTGAAGAACAAATTCCAGTAAGTGTTCCTTTGATGCTTAGTAAGTTCAAAATAAATGCCTTTACAGAGCAACGTAAACATCTGCTTTCACAATGGCTAACATTAATTAAGCACTTATGTGCGAGACGGTGTTTTAAGCATTTTATAAATACTAACTTCTAAGTACTGTTAAAAAGAATAACAATTGGGAGACCATTAGGCTGAGAGGGCTCCCACGCTTTGGGTTCCAACGTAAGTAACTGAAAGCCAACCCAGAGTGAATGGTCATAGCTATGAAAAGGAAACTTAAGCTTAGCCATTAAGCTTAAGTTCAAATGTGTGATCATCTAATTTTTGAAGCAAAATCAACAAATTACCATAATTATAACAGCAATATTAAGGATCAGAAACTGCCAACTAACCTCTAATTAGGCACTTTCCATTTTAACCCATCAAATGTTCTCTTTGTCTGACTTCCATGAACACCCTACAAAACGTTTCCCCTTGGGTCCTCTCAGTGGTGCCCGAAACTGCTTATGGTATGGTGCTGCTCAATTCCTAAATCACTATCTGCTTAAATAAACTCTTTTAAATGCTAATGTGTAAGTTTATCTTTTAACATCACCCACAACAGCACTATGTGGTAATTCTTGTTATCCCATTTTGCAGATGAAGAAACTGGCTCAAAATGATTGCCGTTTTCCCAAGGTCGTGCAGGTAACATATGATAGAGCCAGGAAGTGTGACTCTATATATTTGGTGTCTCAAATACAACAGAAAACAGTTTCAGTGGGGTGGCATGGGGTGGGGGCTTACATTGATTTATATTAATGCTATATGCATTTTGTCACCGCTACATTGCTGCAATCACACGTTCAAAGCCAAGAAACTCATGCTAAAGGTGAATTAGGTGAGATGCTGGTCTCAAAGAGCTCTGTGATTCTTCACATTAATAAATCAACATGAAACTCCTGGCAGTTGAATGAATACATAGCCAGACTTTATAAAGATCCTATTTTCAATAGCAGCTTAGCTATGAGTTACTTGAAGACCAAATAAGTGGAGTTTTTCTTTTCTTCCTTTTATTTATTCAATAATTCAGTAAACATTTATAGAGCCTTACTGTGTGCTAGGAAATATTCTAGGTTCTGAAGATTCAATGATGGCTAAAACACAGTCTCTGTCTTCAGAAAGCTCATAGTCCAGTAAGGATGCCAGAGAAAGAGGTCATTTACAAAGATATGCAAATGTACTATGGCATATTTGAGCAAAGTGCTATGAATGTGCATAAAAGAAATGCCCAACCCAGCCTATGTGAGACGAGAAAGTAGTTTTAAATAAGATATCATTATTTTAACTTCTGGTATTTTAAGATCCTTAATAAAAACAGGCAAAAATAACAATGAATTTTAAAAAATAGATTTTTGGTGAGCATTACTTATGTATTTTACAGACATGGATAAGAACTTGAATGACAAAAATTAACAAACAAATGAAGTTCCATAAAATCCTCAAGGGAAGGGACAAATTTATATTGTCAATGCCTAGCACAACATCTAGCACCCAGTAGGAGGTTAACAAATGGGAACTGAACTGAATCTGACAGGCATAGAGTCCCTAATCTGAAGCACCATGTTTAAGAAAGACATGGATCACTTGGGAAGATGCAAAGACTAGAAAAAGAACAGTTGAAGTCTACATGTTAAGTCTTGATCCACAACTGAAATTTCTGAGTTTTTCTGCAGACCTAATGAATTTCAGGAACTAAAATCCTGGGGAAGAGGGTTTTTTCTTCAACCTGATCTGCTTCATCAAAAGGTCTTTTGTGGAGCATTACAAAACACAAGTTGTTAGGCATAAACCAGATTTATGTTTCTCACTTAAGCTAAAGAAGTCTAATATGGGATAAAATTGTTGCAAGTCTGAAAGTACTTATAATGAAGTTAGGAATCACCTGCCCCCAAGTCCATTTTAAAAGTGAAAACCTAAGCTAGACAGTTAAATTGAATTTAAAGTGAAGTTTTAAAAAAGAAAGAATTGAAATGTGTCAAGGCTCCACTCAGTCTTAACTGAACCAGATCTTTCTCTTTTCTTCGAGCTCTTCTACCCCTGGAAAATTTGCAAGTAGAAACTGAAGAACAAGGAAGAGGTTAAGTTTGGAAGATGAGATGGTACCACAAAAATAGCCTCCGCAGACTCCTTGAAGAATTTAATGCCCACTAAAGAACAGAAATGTCAGTCCCTGCCCTACACCTCCTGCCTTAGTACTTACTGCCAACAAATACACAGGTAGGAAGAAAGCTCTCAACAGTCTGTTAAATGCCAGAACTCTCAAGGTTGAAGATACTCTCTTGTTTTAACCTTTTGGAAATAGTTGATTTACGAGGAAGATTCACTAGAAGTAGCTGTAGTTTTTTTTTTCCCCCTGTTTTTTCTTAAATTAATTTTTTGTTTGTTTAAAAGAGAGTCTTGCTGTGTTGCCAGGCTAGAGTGCAGTTGTTGCATGGTCACAGCTCAGTGCAGCTTCAACCCCCTGCCTCAGTGTCCCAAGTAACTGGCACTACAGGCACATCAACATGTCACACACCTGGCCTGTTTTTTAATACTCTGTATTGCTTTCAAAATTGCTCAACTTTCAAGAAATAGAAAAGTAAAAAATAATTGAATTCCATAAAAACAAATCTGGCTATGCTAAATTATTACAGGATTCTAGCCTCGGGGCCCAGGATACATTAAACAAAACCCAACGTTCTCTGGGAAATAAACCATTTTAGCAAGAATTGAAATAATGTCATCTAGCTTCTGTGCTGCTTAAAAGCCACTGGTACTGTACATCAGTGTGACACCATAGTGCTAAATGTGGCAAATAAATTCGTAACAACGTTACAAGCTGGAAAGATGCTTCACAACTAAATTTCCTTTAGCTTGCATGTCCACACCTACTGTGGTTCTGTTCGTACATGTCAGACCTGAGAATGTTAAGATTTCACAGGAGAATGTTACAGTTTTAGAGCTGGATATCAACTCAGAAAGCAACTGATCCCAAGAAACATTGTTAACCCATCTGCACCAAGAAGAGCACAGAAATGAAGAGTATGCATTTAGAAACCTATATAGCAATTTGACAGTTATGTTATCTTTTGTATCTCATCACCAATTTTAAAAACCTGGGAATTGAATTTGTATGTCTTTTGTTTTTAATTTTGTCTTCTGGTAATCTATTTTGATTTTATAAAATCATCAGTCCTTGAGAAATTGGGGGAAAAAATTAAGTATTCCTTCCTCACATGGTTTAAGAAGAACTGCCCTTTTGGTCATACTGAAATACCCAGGGGACAACCTGGGGCATGTGAAGTTAGACTGAGGAGCCAGGGTACAGGGATGCAGGGTCTCATCTCTTGTTTCAGAACAGCACACTGTTAATCTAAGTGTTGGGTGTCAGCAGGATAGATAATAGTATGATAAAACTGACAATGATAATATTTATATTGGGAAGTAGAAAAGAAAGCCTTATGCTGGAATAGTTCTCTCAAAGTAGGGAGAGAACTTATACTGGTTTTATACCTTTGTAGTTTTCCCTCTTCCCTAAATTGTCTACAGAGACAGGAGCTCAGCCTGAAAATGTAATCAGATGGAAGGAGAAACTGTAATTTCAAAGCTTCTCCCTGTGTTTTGTGCTGTGGAGGTGTGATGTAGTTGGTTCTCATTTAGCAAATCATCCGAGCTCAATTTGAGTAGGGGGTAGAAAATGAAACTCTAATTCATGAGAAATTTGGAGGTTTGAAGGCTAAGGTGGTAGGAGAGAGAGAAAGGTCTGAGGAGACAAACCCAGAGGGATCAGAACCTATCTACAAGACATTCCCAGAGGCAGAGGAAGACTGTGGGTTTACAGCAGCGTTGTTTAATATTCCATCTTAGTGACCATGTTGTGCTAGTATGTGTGGCTATTTCCCTCCATTAGCCCAAACCTTCCGTTGAAAGCTGGCTTTGTCCAATTGCTTTGTACTAATGGAACTCAAGCGGGGAAAGGAATGGAGTGTTTAGGTCTCATGTGCATGTTTGAAGAAAGCATTGGGTGCAGTTTACATTTTGAGGAAAATTCCCAAGCTCACATGCAGGGCAGCAGTGGCTGAAGCAGATGCACAGAGCAGAGATTGAGAATCCAATGAGATCAGAACATTTCATGAGAAATGACCAGAGGGGCGATTCGCTGCTCCTGCCACTTCCCTGGCCAACAATCCACATAGATATTTGTTGAGGGGGAACTAGGTTTCTCACTGACCTTCAGACACATGCTTAAAACATGGATTTAGTATGTGAGAGGACACATGGGGTGATAATACCATGGGCATCAGGGGAGAAGCAAGCACAGCCTAGTGGTCTTACTTCATCAACTAATTCCTATATGCCAAGTATAAGAACCTTCCCCATGTCATCTCATTCATTCTTTAAAGCAAGTCCAGTGATGGAATTCTATCAGTATCTGATTTTGTAAGCTTTATTTTAACAAAGCCAAAATTGCAATACTGACAAACAAAAATTACTGATGGGGGCCAAATTTCTCTATCTTTAGATGAGAAAACTGAGATCCAAAAAGAATAATGAATAACTCACTCACACATGATAGTAGGTATCAGAGTCAAGTCAAAAAAGAGTCTGGAAACATTGCTAGATTTTAATTCTTTCAACAGAAGAGCAGAGGACTCAACAGCTCATCCATAAAGCATTTAAATATACACCTAGGATATTGATCCTAAATGACGGCTTTCTTCTCCTTCCTCCTCTTTCTCCTTTTCCTTCTCCCCCTCCCACTTCTTGTTACTGCAACTGCAGAAGAAAGATGTGCTCTTCTAGCTGATTATTCAGATAATTCATTCTGTAATGGCAAAAGAAACAACTGAAAGCAGCCCTGGGCACATCAATAAGCCTTACCTGGTGATTGAATACTTCAGAATATATACTTACTAGACTCTACAGTTTTGTGCCACGTGTTAAGTCAGTATCCTCCTAATTGGGGAGTTTTGTCTGTAGGTCTTGGAACTAATTGAGCTAAATTCTGTGCTCCCAATGAAAAGGAGAGATGATAAATAAACAATACCATGTGTGAGCCTAATTGGTTAGGCAATCAATCACAAGAAGTTTCCTCTCTTTAATAGAAGCTGAGTTTCCTGTTTGATAGACAAGGCCTCAGTGCCACACCCTGGCTTTCATTAAGGCGTGAAACATTGTCTTATTGTCAGGTGATTCTTGCTCTCAACCAGGGAAACATTCTTTCCGGTAGTTCATAAACCATAATTTAGTTACACACACCATGACTTGAATAGTTTCCTAGACTCAGAAATGGGGAGTCTGAGTCTTTCTTTCTTCTAGTTTATACCTGACTTATTTTTTCATAGACTTGTAACAAAATTGAGACTATAAAGATTATCCTATAAAACCCCTTTTATTACCTGTTTTATTATCCTTAGTTGGATGAGAAAACTGCAGCTTGGTGCCTACTGTGTAGTAGGTGCTCAATGAATCTTTATTGAACCATTAGATAGACCCAAGCTGACGTTGAGTCACATGGCAGATCTGTGATGGAAAATCGGTCTTGTAACTTCTTGCTCAAGGCCCTTTCTACTACATTACTATCCATCTCCCTTCAGCCTGAATACACACCTGTCAGCTACTGCTACAACTGCTCACAAAGGGGAAATTCCACATGGAGAGAAGAGAGTCACAGGAGGAGCTTTGATTCCTGAACATTTGCATTGGCGTCTAGCTCAGGCAAATAGTTGAAAAGCACATTTAAAAAGATGTTGTATTAAACAGAAGTAGGGCAAATGAGAACACCTCCTTTTCATCACACACACACACGTTTTCTTTCCTGAGTAGGAACCTAAGAGCTCCAGGTGGAAGAGGCATGGGCAGAGAACGGCCGATAGCAGGGCAGGTGGAAAGCGGTGACTGACATTTAGTTTAACCAGCCTTGGCAATGGTTTCAAGGGACACATCAAGCTCAAAGTAAGCAGGGGCTACAGGCAAGGTAAATGCTGTCTAATATTTGTATGAGGACTGGGGAACATCATAGAATTATTGCAACTCTCTCAGGAAGGGAGACTATGAGAAGGGATTGTCCACTTTTACCCACATCTAGGATGCCATGCCCAGCCCTTCTTGCCTTCCTCCCACCTCTGCCCAATAGGCTCCAGTCTATTCCAAAGGGAAATGTCTAACAGAATGAGTTAAGTATCAGCCAACTTTTTAAAAATACCAGCCTGGTCTGCTGGATCTTTTTCTGCTTGGGGACCTCTTCAAATGCTGCTGATTATCTTAACTCTGTTGTCATGTTCACCACTCTGGCCATTTTCTCCGCTCCCTCTAGACCTCATGGGTTTATGTTTCTTCCAGAAAGCTTTCTAAAGAGACAAATAACATCAGTCATCTGCATATTAAACCAGAGGAGATTTATTGTTGATAGCCAAAATTATACTAATATATTAATTAGTAATACTTAATAATATTAGTTAATTAAGTATATCAGGAATGCTATACTTGCCAGTAGAGACAGCCTGTCAGTGGCTTCAGACTGTCAGCATTCTTTTGTGTCACCCTTCTCTTATCTTTGCTGTGTAACTGTCCGTGGATGCAGTGTCCAAACTTAAGAAGACATCCAGGGAAAGTGATTTCAGAGACTGGTAGGAATGGGATATTAGGAACTGTGGGCTCTAGCACTGAAAAATCTGATAGTTTTCTTTTTCTTTTATATTCTCTTTGTCTTTCTTTCTTTCTTTCTTTCTTTTTCTTTCTTTCTTCTTTCTTTCTTGCTTCATCTCTCTCTTCTTTGTTTTTTTCTCTTCCTTTCTTCTCTCTCTTTCTTTCTTGCTTTCAATAATAATCACTCTGATGGCATCCTTTCCCTTACTGTCCCAGAGGGAGACAAAAACGATTATCAGTGGCAAATGGTACTTGCAGCAAAGCAACACCAAGACCTGGCTTCACACTCAGGACAGAACACTGCATGTCTTCCTCATGGTTGACAGTGTTCTACATGTTCAGAGGAACTTCTCTAGTAATGAACTATAGAAATGATCCCTGAAAGTATAGTCTTAAATCTAGACATTTCCTTTCTTGAATCACAGTCAATATTTCTAATGACCAGAAATGCTGTCACTCAAATTGACCTGCAGATATGAATATTAGTAAGTCTAAGTGTGCAAAACATGTGTTCCTCTAATTACTAAGAAGAAGAGAGGTGATGAAACAGCTCTTGACACAATGCAGAAAGTAGGACAACTCCAAGACTGGCTGGTGACAAAATTTTAAGGATATTTCCTGCCATCCCTTTACCCAAAAACAAGAGATATTTTCCTGCTGATAAAGGTCAGGTGTTTGTGCCATTCCAGCATCCAGTTTTTGTGTCTGTCCAAGTGTGTGTAGGCTAAGTGTTTGAATCAGGCCTTGAGAAGTTTTATAAAATTCTGCCAGATCATGATCCATGAGCATAAGGATTATGCTGATTTGTTGACCAATGCTTTTCACACCATCCAGCACAGTGCCTGACATTTAGTAGGCCCTCAATAGACACTCCTTTTGCAAAATATTTTTAGTATTTTTAGCGTACTTTTAGTAGAGATGGAGTTTCACTGTGTTTGGCCAGGCTGATCTCGAACTCCTGACCTCAGGCAATCTGCCCCATTCGGCCTCCCAAAGTGCTGGGATTACAGGCGTGAGCTACTACCTGTAATCCCCCCCCCCCTTTTTTTTTAGTGAAGTCTCGCTCTGTGCCTAGGCTGGAGTGCAGTGGCGTGAACTTGGCTCACTGCAACCTCTGCCTCCCGGGTTCAAGTGATTCTCCTCCCAAGTAGCTGGGATTATGGGAGCACACCACCACCATGCCTGGCTAATTTTTGCATTTTTGGTAGAGACGGAGTTTCACCATGTTGGCCAGGCTGCTCTTGAACTCCTGACCTCAAGTGATCCGCCTGCCTTAACCTCCCAAATTGTTGAGATTACAGGTGTGAGCCACCGCATGGGGCCCTGAAACCTTCTTTAATATGATCTCAAGCCACCTTGATGAATTTCAACTTTCATCCTGTTTTATTTTGTTTATAGTTCTTATTATGATACAATTACCTTTTTATGTGTTGATTGATTGGCTTGTTTAAAATATAAATTCCATGGGGCACAGACTTTATCTAGTTCTTTGGAAGAACTGTGGTTCCTGGGATAGTGCATGGTGCATGGTAGGTTCCTAATAAACTTGTTAAATTAATGAATTTTTTAAAATGAAAGAATATGTTCTTCTAGGTGTACCCCAAGGAAAAGGAAGTTTGCAGCAAAAGCATTTCTTTCTTTTCCGTCTGGTTGAGTACTGGGAATCCTCTATGCCTTTCATCCCTCCTTTGTGTTAATCACATTCTTCAAAACATCTCTGTAGTTTCTGATATCTAATTGCCTTATGCCTTCCCCTACCAATTCTCTCCCTATCCTTTGCTCTGGTAGAGAAGCTTGTTTTCCTCCTGTGGTATCACTTGCTGTTACCATGCTGTTAAGAGATCAGCAGCCCCAGTAAAAGCACAACCTTGATGGGCAGAAGGCATCAATATATTTTGAATCACTCCACTAAAAGTTTTCTCCGTATGGTTTCCACATCAGTTCCTAAGAGAACTAGAAACTAGTTACATATGCCCTACCTCTCTCACTCTCCAGTTTATCATTCAACATTCACAAACATTCCCACTCTTTAGCCTTGAGCCCTCTTAGACCACTTGGCCTCACTACCACATGCTTCAGTAGCCCTCTTTCATCAACTTAGCACCCAAAATGGTTCTTACTTTTCGTTAGGGCCTTCGTTTTCATTTAGGTCAGTCTATTACTTTATCAAAGATGGAGGTCTACTTTATCTTTCTTTAATTAAAGTCAATCAATAATTAAAGTATGTTAGGGCCTCAATAGCTAAAGTTCTTGCTACAGCTTCTGATATATTTTCATATTTAAATCAACTGGGAGGAATCTAGAATTCCCTTTAATAGTGAGTGGCACATATATTTACACGAACTTTTCATGACCCCTGATCTGCCACAGACTCCAAAAAGAGGAAGAGTTTACCATTTCTTATGTCACCAATTCTAACCATTAAAAATTAGCTCAAAGTTCACCATAAGTGTGGTAGACAAACATCAAACTGACAGATATATTCACCTCATGTCTTGGGAATCTCCAGGCCATCTTTCTAAATGGCTTATATTATTTGTAGCTTGGTTTTTTCTTCACAAAGATTGTATGTTAGAGGACAAAGCATAATTTTTTGTTTTCAATTGAACACATCACAAGTCAGACCAGTGTTATACAATGCACTGCTGAGCTAAAAACACAAATCTTGGTATGACTTAATAAAGTAGGTCTCACTTTTGTGTCCATCCCAGCATGCCTAAAAGATATCGTATACTCCCAGAGTTAATGGTGACCCATTATGACAGTGCTTCCTGTGTAAGGAACAGCTTGAATGATTTATTCAGTTAATTCTTATTCTCTGCCCCCCGCCACCAAACACACACATCTCATACAGAACTGAAATGTAGAATGAATCTTTATTTATCTACCCTTATTACTGAATAAGGGTATAGTTGTTATTTGGTATTCTTTGATTCCTAGCACGTATAAAATAAATACTCAAGTACCATTACTTGAACAATTTTGTGAGCAAAAGCCACATGCCACACAGTATCTGTGAGACTTTTAACAGAATGACACTTTAACACTTTAGTTCATGATTTTCACAAGCTGCTTTTATGGGGTAAGAAAGGTCAATGCTTTTATAAGACCAAAAGCTTAAATGCAGCCAAAAAGAATTTTGAACTGGAAAGGTGATGGCAAGTGCTTCATGCCCAGAAGAGATCATCATTTGAAAAATAAAATCAAAACTATAATTGCTTGAAATGAATAATGAAATTTTGAGAATGATTTGGCTCATTTCAAGTCATTGTCATAATGAGAAGGCACTATCAAAATTACTCAGGGAATTTTTCCATTGAACATATATCTCTTTCCTCCAGCTTAGTATATCCTCATTTTCCAATCTCTATGTGTTTACTGACAGATTTTCCAAGTGATCATAGAGGCTCCTTCATTTCTACTCCTTCTCTTGGAGTGAGCATTACAAATTCAGTTGGCATTAAGGCATTAGATGATTAAACAGAAAGTCTGAGTGGCTACTTTGAGGCCATATAGCATATAGAAGAAAAAAGATGACCCCAGAATTAACAAATCTGCAAATATAGCAAAGCAGCAAAAATTTATTAAAGTTCATCACATTCCAGGTAGCACATAGTGAGCACTATTCATGTGCCAGCTAGTTTATTAATTTATTCTCTATTTATTCATGCAATAAATATCTATTAATTGCCTAAAATAGGTGCTCTGTATACAGTGATATTCCAAATAGAGTTAGTCTACACTGTTTTACAGAATTCCCCAGCGGAAGTAAACTCCAGCTGTCCATAGTGGTAACCAGCTCATTAGTGTTTCCTTACTGGCTATTTGTTTTTCCTTGACCTAGTCTCCTGTTCCCCCACCTGTGTTTCCGGGTCAACCTTCCAAATGAATAACTTGAATGCAAGTACTTATATGAAGGCTTGCTTCTGGGAGAACCTGAACTAAGACACCAGGTGAAGTGTACTTCAAGCAGAGGGAAAGGGAGATAAGAAAGCTCTAATCCTGGCCAAGAGCTCAGCATAAAGGGGCAGAGAAAGGGCAGACTGGCCAGAGCACAATGAGCTGGGGAGTGCCGTGCGGGGTACTGAAGCTGGGAACAATGGCCAAATGCTGCCAAGTCCTGGAAGCTGAGGTATCACTTTCTATTGTTGTAACAAATTACCATAAACTTTGTGGCTTAAAACAACATAAAGTTATGATCCTACTGTTGTGGAAGTCAGAAGTACAAAACAGGTCTCTCTGGGCTAGAATCAGAACATTGGCAGGACTGTGTTCCTTTCTAAAAGCCTAGAGAAGGATGCCTTTTCTGTCTGTCTTTTGTCGCTCATAACCCCCTTCCATCCTTGCAGCCAGCAGTGGTAAGTGGGTTCAGCGCTTCTGACAACCCCTCACTCTCTCTACTGCTCCCCTCTTGCACTCCTCAGAATCTTTGTGATTACATTGGGCCCGCCTTGATAATCTAGGCTTCTTTCCTCATTTTAAGGTCAGCTAATTAACAACTTAATTCCATCTGAAACCTTGATTCACTTTTGCCATGTGATCTAACATATTCACAGGTTCTGGATCTTTGGATGGGGGACATTGTTGTGTCGACATTAACCATGCAAAGGAGCTTGAATTTTTCAAAGAAAGAGAGAAACCGATGGAGAATTGTAAGCTGGAGCGTGACAGCATCTACTTTGTGTTTTTAAAACATCTTTTTTGGCTCCTATGTGGTGAATCGATTGGAGGATGATAAGACTGAGAATGGGAGGATTAATTAAGAAATTATTGCAAAATTTAGGGCACAAGCAGTGGTAGAGGACTAAGATGATGGTGTCAGAGCTTTTTGGAGGTTCAATGAACAGAATTTGGTGAAGGATTAGATCAGGGCCAAAAGAAAGAGGAAAGTTTCAAAAATAATTCCCAGATATCTCTCTTTAGCATTTGAGTGAATGGAGATAATGGTTTACTGATGTGGAAACATGGGTTTAGAAACATAAAACATTCAGGTTTCAACAAGTTCATTTTTAGATGCTCGTGAAATATATAAACGAATATAATCAAGTGCATATATATGAGTCTGGAATTCAAAACTGAAGTCTGGATTAAAGGTATACATTTTTGAGTCACAGTCATAAGATAATATTTATCACTATGGGAATTAGTGCAGTCACCACAGAAGAGAGAAAGGTGAAAAATGAAGCGGACGGAACCAGTCTTTTAGGAGTAATACCATGTACCCTGGAAATTATCTGTTCGTTCTGCTATTCGTTGTCTGTCTTCTCCTCTTTCTATTTTTGCTCTCTAGAACCTCTGTGTGCTGTTCGAATCTTCTCATTCCGTACTACGTGTCTCTGGTCCTTTTATATTTTCCATTGATTTCTTTTTAGGCTGCCTTTTGGGTAATTTTCTCAGATCTGTCTTCCAATTACATAGTAGTCTGTGCCTAATCTACTACTTAACACACTCATTGAGTTTTGTAGTTGTTGTTGTTGTTGTTGTTGTTTAATTCGGTGACTGTACTTTTATGCCAGAAGTTCCATTTGGTCCTTTACAAAATTTGAGTTTCCTGTTGTCATATTTTGCTTTTCTTGTCTACTTGTTCTACGCCTTCCTTCATCTTATCAAACATTTACATTTTTCTTAAAGTCTCTTTTAGAACGTTTAATTTTTTAGTTCTTGGGGATACAATTGCCCCCATTTGTCGTCTGCTATTTATTCCTCAGAGTGATTCCTTTCCTTAAGTGTTTTGTGATGTCTGTGAGCTCCATCCCAAGAGGGCTTATATTTGGCGGAAAGTTTGTGTGCCCTGAGCTGTACGCATTTTTCTCCACAGTTGTTTTTGCTCTGCCTCACTTAGCCCCTGGGAGTGCACCAGCTATGTATTAGTTTTAATGTGAAGAGTCTAAGCTTAGACATTATTTTTCATGTCTTGTTTTTTTCTTCCAAAGATTCCAAGCTGACAGCATATTTCTTTGCCTCCTTTCCAGGCTGGGAGGATTGGGGTTTTCTATTGCCCTTTTCGTAGAGTTATGAATGGCTGGTTTTAGACTTGATAATCCCCACATGCAAAGAGTTTGTGGCTGGATCCCCAAACCAATATTACCTCATGGGAAGTAGAACCCCAGTCACAGCCATAAAGAATATATTCCAACCATTAGTCAATTTTTTTTTAAAAGCTTTATTGAGGTGTAATCGATATACAAAAAGCTGCACATTTAATAGATACAATTTGATCAGTTTGGACATAGGCATACACCCATGAAATCATCACCACAATCAAAGTAATACACTCATTAATCACCTCCAAAAGTTGTCTTGTTCTTCTCTTGTTTATTGTTTCGTTTTGTTTTGCTCTGCTTTTTGTTGTTATCAGAACACTTAACATGTGATTTATCCTCTTAACAATTTACCCCAGCTTTATTAAGGTATAATTGACAAATAAAAATGTTATATATATTAACCATGTACAATGTGAGGTTTTGATATATATAGATATACCTTGTGAAATGATTGATTCAAGCTAATTAACTTATCTATCACCTCACATATGCTTTGGTCATAAGATCCACTCTTTTAGCAATTTTCAAGGATGTAATATATTATTATTAACTACAGTCACCATGCTGTACAATAGTTCTTTAGAACTTGTTTATCCATTTAACTGAAAGTTCACCCCCCTTTATCCAACATGTTCTCATTTTCCCTCCTCTGCCCTACCCCTAGCAACCACCATTCTGCTTTCTGCTTCTATGAGTTTGGCTTTTTTAGACTCCACATGTAAGTGAGATCTTTCAGGGTTTGTCTTTCTGTGCCTGGCTTATTTCACTTAGCATAATGTCTTCCAAGTGTATTCATGTTGTCACAAATGGCAGGACTTTCTTTTCATAAGGCTGAATTGTATTCCATTGTATATTTATACCACATCTTCTTTATTCATTCATCCATCAGTGGACACTTGGGTTCATTCCATATCATAGCTATTGTGAATAATACTGCAATGAACTTGGGAGTGCAAATATCTCTTCAACATACTAATTTCATTTCTTTTGGATGTATTCCTAGAAGTGGGATCTCTAGATAATATGGTGGCTCTATTTTTAATTTTTTGAGGGAACTCCATACTGTTCTCCATAATAGCTGTGCTAATTTACCCAAAAATGTACAAACATTCCCTTTTCTCCACATCCTCACCAACACTTGTTATCCTTTGTCTTTTTGATAATAGCTTTCTAACAGGTGTGTGAAAAGATATCTCATCGTGATTTTAATTTGCAATTCCCTGATAGTTAGTGATGTTGAGCAAATATGACTGATTCATATATGTGCTGACCATTATATGTTTCCTTTTGAGAAATGTCTTTTCAGGTCTTTTGTACATTTTTAAATCAGGTTGTTTGTTGCCTTGCAATTGAGTGGTCTGAGTTCCTTACGTACTTTGGACATTAGCTGTTTATCAGAAATATGGTTTGCAAGTACTTTCTCCTACTCCATAGGTTGTCTCTTTACTGTTTATTGTTTCCTTTGCTATGGAGAAGCTTTTTAACTTGATTCAATCCCATTTGTCTATTTTTGCTTTGTTGCTTGTGCTTTTGGGGTTATGTCCAAAAAATTATTGTCTAGACCAATGTCAAGAAGCTTTTTCTCTATGTTTTCTTCTAATACTTTTACAGTTTCAGATCTAATGTTTAAGTTTTTAGTCCACTTTCAGTTGATTTTTGTATGTTGTGTGAATCAAATGTCTAATTACATTCTTCTGCATGTGGATATCCAGTTTTCTCAGCATTTATTGAAGAGACTTTCCTTTCCCCGTTGTGTGTTCTTGGTAACTTTGTCAATGATCAACTGACTGTAAATAGATGAATTTATTTCTGAGTTCTTTCTTCTGTGTCATTGATCTTTCTTAACAAATTTTTAAGTTCATAGTATAATATTGTTAACTATAGGCACTACTTAGTATAGTGTATTTCTAGAACTTATTCATCTAAAACTTTATCCCATTAAACAACCCTCTCTTTCTTCCTCCCCCCAGCTGCGGCAACTACCCAAGAAGGAAGAAAAAAAATGAGCTGTATTTGTAGATGACATAATTTTACATGTAGAAAACCCTAAAGACTCCATACAAAAAAATTTAAAAACTATTAGAATGAATAAGTGAATTTGGTAAAGTTATAGGATACAAAATCCGCATACAAAAGTCAGTTGTATTTCTATATACTAACAATGAACACCTAAAAAGGAAATTAAGAAAACAATTTCATATAATAGTATGCTTAGGTATGAAGTAAACCAATGAGGTTAAAAACTTGTATCCTGAAATTTTAATTCTTTCACATCTAGCTCTGCTATGCTACCTTTGAACTCCCTCTGCGGTAAATTTCCCCTCTTAGTTTACTGCTTGGCTGTGTATCCAAGAATTCTATGACTGGGTTGATTAAAAATCCCCACTTGTTAAGTGCGAAATATCAAACAATTTTTTTTTATATAGCTGCTACCAATTTTGCTGTATCCAATCCTCTTTCCCACTGGACATCTATTAGAAACTTTGAAAACTCCTCAATCTGATGTTATCACTTTTCAATTAATAAAATGATCTCATTTTTACTAATTCTTAAGATTTTTCATTACAGAATTATAATCTCGTACTCACAGCTCTTACCTTTCCTGCTAATGTGATGAAGCCAGCTTGAGACAGCTCACAAGAGCCTACTGTGTACATCTCTTTCCAGCTCAAAGTTCAGTGATGTGCTATTGGAGTTTGACATTGGCCATGATGGGAGTCTTTACACTATGTCAATAATCAAACATTACAAGTCACATTTTCCTTCTAGAGAACCAGTTGTTAAACATTTACCAGCACACCATTGACCCGTCCCCTCAAGACTAAAGATGTGGGTCCATTGCCAGTTTCTGTGTGTGAAGGACGTTGAAGAGCAGGAAAAAAATATCATGGACTTGGTCTCCTCTTGCTCACCCCATCCCTCCTCTGTGGCTAGTAGTCTCATTTTGGTGCTGGAAGAGGGTTTTCCATTGCAAGTTAAATGTTTGCTTCTGTACTTCAATTTATGTCTTTTATGTGAACTTCTATATTGGTGGTCATGAATTTGCTATCACATTTCTGTTGGTCATCACGACTGACCTAGGCCTTTGTCTAGGTCTCAGGTAAGTGAGGCCCAACAGGTCCTAGTGATGTAATACAATCTCAAAGAGATTTCAAGGCAACACCCAACTCTTTGACACTAGGTTACATATTAAACTGATCCCAATTGAGTGCATCCCACCTGAATTCCTCTGACACACACCTCTTTGCCTCATGTTGGAAAGAACCATTATATGATGCACCATCATATGTTTGTAACTTCTCTTCCCAACACTAGGCCTGAAAACTCGAATGGGACCTATTTTCCTTTCCTTTCATGAGGCAGCCCTTTTAGCTTTGCTTCCCAAACATGAAACCATGCTCTTTTCGCAATTTCCAACCATGGAGCAAGGTTTGAGCTCCCCTTCTTGCACCTAGACATCACAAGCAATTCTCTCAGTTTGCAAATACTGCTAACCCTAAACAAAGACCCCATTGCCTTCCCCAGTTCTCCTCTTATATCTCTGTTAGGCAATAGCATTCTATCTCTCCCAAGTGAGGACAAATGTCCAGTCTCATGTTAAGAATCAGATTTTCTTTTACATGGTCCTTGAAGAATGTAGACACTTTATTTTCAATAGGACCCTATTTCTGTTTACCACACCTTATTTCAATATCTCTGTTACATGTAATCTAGTAGCTCATGTTTTTTGAGCAGTGGGCATTGGACTTTACATGAACTCAGTATCAGGAGAGAAAGTCAAATTTTACTTCTATTTTATTGAATGCTGTATTGTTTGACTTCTAATATCTGATATGGTTTGGATATTTATCTCCGCAAATCTAGTGTTGAAATGTCATCCCCCAATGTTGGAGGTGGTCTTTTGTGGGAAGTGGCGAGTCATGTGGGCAAATCCCTCATAGTTTAGTGCTACCCTCACAGTAGTGAATGAGTTATTGCAAGATCTGGTTGTTTAAATGTGTGTGGCACCTGCCCCCCTGACTTTTGCTCCCGCTTTTTCCATGTGATGTGTAGGCTCTTGCTTGGCCTTCTGCATGGATAAAAGCTTCCCGAAGCTTCTGCAGCAGATGCTGGTGCCATGTTTCGTATACAGCCTGCACAACCATGAACCAATTAAATCTCTTTTCTTTATAAATTACCCAGTCTCAGGTACTTCTTTGTAGCAATGGAAGAATGACCTAATAAAATATCAAGCATATTTTACTTTTATAAGAAAAAACTAAAGTAATAACATGTTATTAATGCACCTGTCACCAAAGAGTAAAAGAAAGCAGCCTAGAGGTATTTTGTGTTTGGAAAAGAAGACTTAATATTGTAATTCTAAAACTAAGATATTGTATAAAGTGAAATGCTAGTTGTAATGTTTTGACCAAGTCAAAAAGTGGGTTAATTTTTCAATATGAAGTTATATAGTACACACACTTGGGATTCCACATTTTAAAAAATTGCTCCTTATACTTTTTCTTAGCCAATTCTTACATATGAAAGAGAAAACAGACAATTTAATTATGTATAAAAATTTTAAATTGCTGCTGAAAAAGTCTAGAAAGAAAATTATAGTGGTGGTGGTAGTGAAATAAAAAATGAATGGAGAATTTGATAGGAAAATCATGGATTCTGTACAGACCTTAAATCTTATATGTAAAATAAAAGTGAATTTAAGATAATAAGAAAGGAAAGAAAGCCAAAACGCCTTTTATACTATCAGCAAAGATTTCTAAGACATATCAAAGAGAGAGCATTGGTTTCATAAACTTAGATCAGTGGAATGAAATGATACACATGCCTCACAGAATGACAGTTTTAATATTAAGCTGCTATTATATTCATTAGAATAATGCTAACTTTTATTACAAATAAGGCAGAAATGTATTCTGGCCTGAAAGTAATATAGACATATTTGTTACTCATGCTTACTAGATGTCTGAAGAAAGGTTGATTGACACTTTTCAACATAATCATCCAGAAGCACAGAGTGATGGAAGCTTTGTTGTCTTCAACAGATGTTTTCCAGAGTCATCCTGGGACTCTTCTCTATCCCAGTCAGAGGGAAAAGGAGGAGTATGGAGGTCTATTTATGGAAAGTTTATATGGTCCAGGACTATGAGTGGAGCTTTTTTCTATTCATGGTCCCTGGCTAAAGCTCAGTCACAAGGACATGTTAACTGTAAAGGAAATTAGGAAACATGCCCCGTTTCCAGGGAGGAGAACATGGATTTGATAAGCAGCTAGCATCAGTAAGTATAAACTAGAATTGTCTCCTCTGTAGACTGTTTAAAACAGAATAGTTCTTCATCTAATTGCAATAATACGCGTGTAGTCCCACTTAAAACAAAAGTACGGACATCACCAAATGCTCTCTAAAAGACCCTAAAGTTCTCTAATTTTTGGAAAGATGTTTGTATTTTTGAGTTTTTAAAAAACACATAAAGGAAGTACAGGTATAGAGATTATGAATGAAGCAATGGGAAGTTAGAATGTCATGTTGACAGGGGATGTGGAAAGAGAAAATTATGGGGACACTAATAGGAAAAAATTGGGAGGGTATAGGGAAAGGGAAGGACATGAAAAGTAAGGGAGAATACTCTTATTATTCTGTGATATGCTGAGAAAGTATCAAAACAAGAATGAACAGAGTTCCAAGAAGTTACAAGAAAAAAATCACAACCCATTCAATACCACTTTTTCCTAACTTTGTAGAGATAGAGCAAAAAGATTTGTGGATAGAAACATGCACAGGCTCACAATGGAGAAGCGTCTACCACACTGGCCTCAGAGCTGCCCTGGGAAGTCAGCAAGTCAGAGCTGATGTTACTGAGACCCAATAATTGCTTGGTTAATATGTACTGAAGTCACCTGCTTATTGCAACAATTTGAGAGTCCTTACTTGATACTTTTATTCAATTTTAATTGTTTCACTTTCTGTCTCTGGAGTCCAAAGCAAATAAGGCACTTGATGATTGCTTTAAAAAGGTTTCTTTCCTCAAATAATATGAGTTTCTAGCTTTAAGAAAGTCATAAATCTTGGCGGTAGATGCACAAGGAGTCTGCATTTTGCGTGGGACTTCTGGACTTGCCCATATCCTTGTTTGTTTAGAACACTGACATGATGATGCAAAGCCACACATACCCTTGTTAACAAAGGTCAGCAAAGCTGCTGATACTAGCTTTTTATTAACTTCTGAAGCCAGGTGTTTATCCTGTCTCCAGCTGCTCAGCTGAAGGCTTATTGCAGGGCATATCTGCTACTTTGTTTTGGTTAGGCTGGCATCAAAATGATTACATTCCAATGGGATCAGGAAAGACCGTTAAAATGGATCTTTAGTGAGAACGTTGTTCACTATCATTTTGCAACCCTCTTCTCGATTGTGAAAGTCAGTGTAAGCTAACAGAACTGCAATCTTATGGCCTAGACGTCAACTGAATGTTTGCAGGGCCCATGAAACGCATTTTGATTCCTTCTACAAGAAGAAAGCAAAATGTAGATAAAAGACAAAGACTTCAGTTTGACACTCCTCTGCATCTCCATTAGCTCAAAGATAGCTGACCCAAACTTTACCTTTAATGTGTGGTCAATGGCAGTCACTGGAGTCAAAGTTAATGTTTTAGTATCATGACTTGGCTAGACTGCATATTAATTTTTGCCCCAATTTTTTTTAATAATGATTCAATTACCCTGTCCACTGAAGACATGTAATACAAAGAAAAAACTTACATGCTATTGGCTACTGATGATTGAAAGATAGTTGTCTGAAGACCCACAGAAGTTGGAAAAGGATCGGGAACTCCACTAAAACAGAAGATTTATTATTTTAATAATCTTCAATTTAGAGATCAGATGGATACATACATGAGCTCTATACATTCATCCACAATGTATAAATTGCTGTGTGTGGTTCATTTTGTTTTGAATAAATAATTCTTGAAATAGCCATCTTCAGAGATGGTTCCCAATGATCCCCACTTCCTAATATTCATGATCTCTTACAGATTTCTCCTTTTTATCACATTAGGTTTGTGTGAACAATAAAATGCAGCAGAAGGCATAGTGTGATAGTTTTGAGACTAGATTATAAAAGACATGATGGCTTCCGGTAAAAAAAAAACCAGGGTCAAACTACACAATCTTTTGATGTGACTTCAGCAAGATCAAAGCTGGTGCCTTGGAGTAATTGTTTAATGTTTATAAAGTCTTTCTTAAGGGTGTGTTTCACAGATACTCTCAAACAATAAATCTAAAACACTTAAGAGTTTTGTCCAATAGTTGTCTCAGCAGAAGACAAATGTAAAGGACTTTTGTCAAAGATGTTTGTGGGTGTGGCTTTTATTTAATGGAGTGAATCCCAGTGAGTTTCACAGAAAACTCACAAAGTCTTTAAGATTATCATATTCACAGAAACACCACAAGCTTGGACTGCAAGGGATAAAGATACTACAAAATGAAAAATAGGCTTTGGATTTCCACATTTGTATAAGCAATAAGGAGAGTGAAAAAGCTACTCACATGTGAACACATGCTACTTTTTATGAGGAAATGAAGGATGACTCAGAGGGTAGAATCAAGAGATTAATAGCATGGGGCTAAAAGCCATAGAGGATTATTCCAAAGTATAAATCCTAATCAAGAATCTGCCAACTTGTGCCCAGCGGATTTCATAATTGCTCTAATCTGGAGACGCCTGTGCTTTTTATTTCCTTCTTTATAAATGTCAGTATCAGTTGTCCTATGCCTGCCCCTGTTGTGTATTTCGTGTTTGGGGGAAAATAACTTGCTTCTTTTGTTTGTAAATCTTTGGATTAAAATAAACAATAATCAAGAATCTACGGTTATAGAATTACACACAATAAACCTCTTTCACAACTAAACCATATTTAAATGATGATATTCTGGACTCTGAAATCACACTGATATGGGATGAGATTTGGGGGCTTTTGGAAGGAGGGAGTGTATTAGGTATTGGGAGAAACTTGATTAATTGGGGGCCATAGAACAGATGGTGGTAGCCAGCCTTGAGGATGGCTGCAACGATCCATTCCTCCTCATGTTTGTGCCCTTGTGTAGCTCCATTTGATGTTTTATCAGGGTTGGTGTGTGTGACCAATAGAACATGGCAGACCTGATGATGTGTTACTTCCAATGCTAGGTTTTTAGAAGTATCATAGATTTTGCTTCTCTCTTAACCATTTGCTCTGGGGGAAGCCAGGTGCCATGTCATAGACAGTCCTTGAAGAGGCTCGTGTAAATAGGAACTGAGACCTTCTAACAGCTGTATGTATGAGCTTAGAAATGGGTATTTCAGCTCCAGTCAGGTCTTCAGATGTCTGCAGTCATGGGTGACATTTTGATTATAACTTCATGAGATACTCTGAGTCAGAACAACCCAGCTAAACCATTAACACATTTCTGACCCACATTCTGTGAAATGCTAAATATTTGTGGTTTTAATACAGTAAGTTTGGAATATTTGCATGTAAAAATAGATAATCTACTATTAGGTCGGTGCAAAAGTGATTGTAGTTTTTGCCATGGAGAGTAATAGAATTAAAAAACACTATTTAATTCACATTGTATCCTGAGTAGCAGTTAACCAACCATCCTACACTTCAGCAATTGTCCATAACTTACTTGTTCTAAAATAGTATCTTATCTAAAGGTAGAGTATTGTGACTATGGAAGTAGTCCAGTCTAAGAATGCAATTATATTCATTACCACTATGAGGAACTTGAATAAGGGAAAGTGGTAGCCATTCTCAAATCATACATTTTCTTTCCAAGCAATATTTTGAGTTATTTTATTTGTTTTTGTCCTCTCAAATGATAATACATGTAGTAATAACTTTTAGCTTTCATGTATTAAGTTTCCGAATATGCAGATAGTTCCGATTTTAAAGCTTAACCTGACATAATCTGCTATTGGAGAGGAACTCTGATTAGGTTACTTGGTACCAAGCAAATAAAATATGAAAATGAGAAGAGAAATTAGTTTGAATTAGTATAACATAGATATATTGTATCCTGGAGACACTGGCAAGGGATATCATTGGCATATGCATACACAATGTGAAAAATCTAATCATCACTGAGGATGGTGATATTTCCTTAAAACATAATAGAATAGATTATGCATCATATTTCTTTTGTAGGTTAATAATAAAAGCAGTTTTCAATTAAAAATGTGGGGGTTTTGATTGATTTTTTATGTCTGTGGTTTCACAGAATAAACTTATTTGATCACTCTTAAAAATGTGAAAGGGATAAAGTTTTTTTCAATTAGATATGTTTACATCCATTGTTCTTTTGAGGCAAAATGTATTTGGTTGCACAAATACAAGTGTAGCCTATGTTCTCTATACAGTCTAATTTGTAAGGCCCAAAAAAGATCAATTAGAAAAACAAGCCATTATTCTTTACCTTATGGATTTTAGTTTATAAAGATTGGATGCTGAGAATTTCCTCCTCGTCCTCCTCCTCCTCTTCTTCTTCATGTACTTTCCTTGATGGCAGAGTAAACTGCTATCAGATGAAAGAGGTGATAGGTAGAATAATGGCCTCTCAAAGATATCCTTGGCCAAATCCTCAGAGTCTATGAACATGTTACATTACATGGAAATGAGGCACTAAGGTTGCAGATGGAATTAAGTTTGTTAATCCATTGACCTTACAATATAGAACTTGTGGCCAGGCATGATGGCTCATGCCTGTAATCCCAACACATTGGGAGGCCAAGGTGGGACGATTACTCAAGCCCAGGAGTTCAAGACCAGCCTAGGTAGCATAGTAAGACCTTATGCCTACTAAAAATTAAAAAAAAATAATTAGCTGGGTGTTGTGGCAAGTGCCTGTGATCCCAGCTACTCAGGAAGCTGAAATGGGAGGACTGCTTGAGCCTTGGAGGTTGAAACTGCAGTGAACCAAGCTTGTGACACTGTACTCTAGCCTGGGTGACAGAGTGAGACTCTGGAAGAGGGAGGTATAAAAAGGAAGTCACACTTTAACAACATGACAAAGACTCAATTTGCCATTGCTGGCTTTGAAGACCAAGGAAGGTAATATGGTTTAGCTGTGTCCCCGCCCAAATCTCACCTTGAATTGTAATAATCCCCACATGTCAAGGATGGGGCCAGGTGGAGATAATTGAATCATGGAGGTGGTTTTCCCCCATACTAGTCTCGTGGTGGTGAATAAGTCTCATGAGATCTGATGATTTTATAAATGGGAGTTACCCTGCACAAGCTCTCTTGCCTGCCACCTTGTAAGACATGCCTTTGCTTCTTCTTTGCCTTCCGCCATGATTGTGAGGCTCCCTTAGCCATGTGAAACTGAGTCCATTAAACCTCTTTCCTTTATAAATTACCGAGTCTTGGGAATGTCTTTATTAGCAGCATGAGAACAGATTAATAGGAAAGGGGACCATGTAGGCAGCCTCTAGAAGCTGGAAAAGACTCTACTGGTGCCTCCTGAAAAGAATTCAGCCCTGCTGACACCTCAGTTTTGGTGCATTGAGATGAATGTGGAATTTCTTACCTGAAAAATAATAACTTTGTGTTGTTTTAAGCCACTAAGTTTGAGATAATTTGTGACAGCAGCAATAGAAAATAAATACAGATGCTGTCAGGATATTGTAGAATACCAACACTTGGGGGAAAAAAAATAGGTTCTAGCCACATAGCAGACAGAAAGTAACACAGCTAAACTTCATGCCAATCACTTTGAATTCTAGATAAAATGTTACAGGCCTTTACAGTTTATATAACTAAGCTTTAATGAAAGAAAACAAAAATCTGTTGGGTTGAAATTTTTTAAAAAAGAATTTAAAATCAAGGAAGAGAAAAGCCCATAACCGGTGGGAATTTGAACCAGATACAAGTTCTCTATGAGTAGTGGTAACAAAATGTTCCAGGAGAAAAAAAGAAATGAGAAATTAGCTTTAATGTGAGCATACAAGGGAAATTTTTAAATAATGGCTGACATGAAAGCTGGGGACTGAACAAGGAATGAAATTTCACCAAGTTGATGAGGGAAAGAAGAACATTGCAGACAAAGTGAAGACATTTGGCATGAGGATGGAAGGTATATTCCAAAAACAACAGTGTGTTTGGTGTGGGATGACCTAGAAGCTTATTATTGTTTGTTAGTTTGTTTGTTTTTGTTTTGACTGGGTCTTACTCTGTCACCAGGCTGGAGTGCAATGGTGCAATCACAGCTCACTGCAACCTCTACCTCCTGGGCTCAAGCGATCCTCCCACCTCAGCTTCCTGAGTAGCTGGGACTACAGGCATGCACCATCATGCCCAGCTAATTTTTGTATTTTTTGTAGAGACAGGATTTCACCATGTCGTCCTGACTATTCTTGAACTTCTGAATGCAAGCGATCCTCCTGCCTTAGCCTTTCCAAAGTACTGGGATTACAGCCATGAGCCACCATGTCCAGAAACCTAGAAGTTTAAAAGGAAAAGTATATTGGATCCAGATTATGCAAAGTCTTGGATGTCTTGCTAAATAGTTTTGACTCTATTTTTATAAGCCAAAGATAACAAACCAGAAGCCATCAGGTGTGTTTTAGTTGGCTTCATAGTGCTTTTTTCTGTATGTGTTTAGATTATTACCATTATTTGTAATTTGAATTACAAAAATTAAAACATTAAAAAGACTGGGAGACAGACCTGACATAAAATTCTAGACATCCAACTTCTCTGTGGAAAACAAAACAAACAAACAAAAAACCTAAAGTGTAAACAAATGATTTGACCATCTTGCCACATTGGGTCTCACTGCAGTTGGGTAGAATTGAGTAGTTGCTGACCCTTTAGTCTGGGCATGTATTCTTCAGTTCACCACAGTTTACAAACTCTCCTCTTTCCCTAATGTGTTATATCTGTCCATTTCACCACATATTTGTACCTGCTGGACACACCTAGACATTTGTGTTTGTAACCCCTGTTGTCGGCAGGTGATTACCATCGAAGGATTTTTAAATATCAAATCTGCTTTAGAGGCCAAGATGGGTGGATCACCTGAGGTCAGGACTTCAAGACCAGCCTGGCCAACATGGTGAAACCCTGTCTCTACTGAAAATACAAAAAAATTAGCCAGACGTGGTGGTTCATGCCTGCAATCCCCACTACTTGGGAGGCTGAAGCAGGAGAATCACTTGAACCTGGGAGGTGCAGGTTGCAGTTAGCTGAGATCATGCCACTGCACTCCAGACTGGGTGACAGAGTAAGACTCCGTCTCAAAACAACAAAAACACAAAAATTTTGCTTTGGGAAGAAAACCTTGGTAGTAATGTTAAGATGCCCTCTGCATTCCTGTTGTACATCATATGTATTTCTGTATTCTTTTTCACTTCTTAAATACCTGTATTATTTTTAAAAAATCGTTTGTACATGGATAGCTCTACAAAATACTTCTCCCAGCCCAAAACTTCAAATCCTTTGCACATGTCCTCCATAAAGAAACAAAATATTTATACTTCACACCCATTCAAGTCTAATTTTAAAAAACATTTAAGATTAAAAATCAAATATTATTTTTCTTTCCAGAACTTGTCAGTAATTTTAAACCACAATGCAACATACTTAACGGCATTTCTTTCTAAACATTAGCTTATTAGATTATTTTATGAGAAAAAATCAATTCAAGGCCTCAGGGAGAATATTATATTCTGTGTCTGAAAGCAAAAGACATTGAAAAACCCTTTTGTTCCTCTGGAGTTTGTGATTTCAACATAACCAACAAAAATAGCACACAGATTGACTTCCTACTTAATATTAGGCATTGTTTTGTTACTTTTGGACTGCAGCTGAAACGCTATCTAAACGTGAAAAGGGTGGTTGAGTGGAAGTCCAGCACAGAAGAGGGTCAAGCCTGGGGACAGGCGGATAGAAGCTTTCTGAGCAGTGGAGTAAGAAGAGCCCAATCCCTAGGATCCCCCATCATGGCAGGCTCATTTGGGGTGGAAGACAGTTTATTGCACTTACAACACTGAGTTACAATAATCTGTTTATGTTGTTTGTGTTCTTTGCCAGGCAGTGAAATTCTTATAAAGGGCTAGAGACGTTTTTCTCATCTACCTGTGTGATTCCCTGTTACCTAACGTTGTTTGGCAAGTAGTAGATACTTAGTATTTATCAAAATGTACTGAATGAAGGATAAGAATGGGTAAGACACTGAAGGTAGAATGATCAGTAGGTAGACTATGACGTCATCCTAGTGAAACAGGAAGAGGGCCTGAATTAGGATGGGCCTATGATCAGGATAAGAAGAATATCACTGTCGAAGATATTCAGAAAATATAATTAATTTGTTTTGGAGGGTTCTATGGTTTGAATATGTCCCCCAAAGTTCCTGTGTTTTGGAAATGTGATCCCCCATGCTGCAGCAGTGTTGGGAGGTAGTCATCAGGGCATAATACGAAGTGGTCATCAGGGCATAATGGTCATCAGGGAACCAACCTCATGAATGGATTTATGCCATTATGGTAGTAGTGGGTTTGTTATTACAGGACTGGGTTGCTTAGAATGAGTCTGGCCCCCTCTTGCTCTCTCTTTCTCATTCCTCTGCCTTTTCCTCTCTCCTTCTGCCATAGGATTATGCAGCAAGACAGTCCTTACTGGATGTTAGTCCCTTGCTCTTGAACTTCCCAGCCTCCAGAACTGTGAGATATAAATGTCTGTTGATTGTAAATTACTCAGTCTATGATATTTTGTTATAGCAGCACAAAATGGACTAAGACAGAGGGTAAAGGAAAGGAAGAAATAAAAAATGTCTCTTAAATCATCATCATACCATATGGGATAACTTCTCATGATCTATTATTCACCAATCCAAAGAGAGTGAGTAATTACCCCATCTAAGGACTTCAGCCTCCCCTATTCCATGGAGCATATAGTCACAAAATTTTTCTACTGGGAGGCAGTTGAAAAGCTCCAGGCTACAGATTGGAAGACCTGGATTGATCAAGTCTCAATTCTCCCCTTTACTTATCTATGGGTCTTGTACAAATAAACAGCCTCTTCGATGTTCAGTTTCCTAATCTATAAAATGATGGTAGCCTAATATTGCTCTGATTTATTAATATGGCTATGAGAGAATAAACCTAGCTTATCTGAGAGTATTTTGTAAACCATGTTATGTTATACAAATATGTTACATGCCAAACTCTGCTAGTCACTAGGGATACAAGAATAAAATAAGGCATAGACCTCTAGCTACCCAGTTTAAAAGAGATTTTTAAAATACAATGACTTTTAAAAATCACTTTTTAAAAGTGACTTTTAAAATACAGTTGAACAGAACATAAGAATATTTAGAAATGGAGATAAATTTAAGAATATTTAGCCATGGTTTTATTTAACACTTTCTCAGCATTCTTCCTAGAAGAATAATTTTGCAATGAATATTTTGCAACCTAGGACTATGAATTGTAGGATATTAAAGGTTCTTTGGTGGAAGGGTTTATTTCCCCATTTGGAGGTTATTTTATTTGTTATGTGAACTAAAGTAGAGATTGCTGATGATATTACTGGATGGTTGATTTTTAAATAGGTTCTAGCCACACAATCTTTTTAAAGATTTTGAAACACTAGAGGAATGCTTAATAAACCTAAGTGCATTTTAAGTCACTTACAAGATTCTTCTAACCACAAACAGATCTTCTCCTGCGATGGTCATTATGCTACATATTTGGCCGTTCTTTGGCACTGAAAAATCCCCATGGAAAAAAGATGGAAATAAGAAATAGTAATCCTATAAAATTCAATTAGGATGAAGTAGGTACTCAGATAACTTCCCTGGTCATCTCTGTCCTCTTCCACAGATAAAATACAAATATATTAAAATCCACTTAGTATGAGAGCATCTCTGATAATAATGTGTTATATTATCTTAGTAATTATGTGAGGAGTGAGAGTAGCTTAATTTCAAACAGCTGACCTATGTGAAGCTGCAGATAAAAATGCTATCAATTGAGAGTCGGGTCATGAATACATCTACTCTGCCAAATGAACCACGTTGCTTCTAAATGTATAATAGGAAAATAAGATTTACATTATTTAGCCACAGAGAAATTTAGGAAGAAGATTGAAAACAGATCTAAAAGCATCACCCCACCTGCCTCTCAATTTGTATGCCCCTGTTCATACTGGAATAATTAACTGCCCGTTTCCCAAATATCAATACACAGTAAGGCAATGTATCTATAAAATATGGATGCGTATCTTTAAAGTGGAATTTTAAAAAACTCTAGGGGCACTATGGAAATGGAATATTTTGTCAAGGCAAAGATAAATACTATTGATTTGGAAATACAAAACACTTTACATTGTTAGGGACTACAGATGACCACCAATTCAAAGTGACAAAAGTGACTAGGAAGTTATTGGCTTAAAGTGATTAACAGAAAGTCTGAGAATGCTGTCCTACCAGAATAGGATGCTGGGGAAAGAAAATGGCTTTAATCAAAATCTCAGTAGATGAATCTATTTTTTTGTAGATGGAGTCCACTGTTTAGAATGGTACTTTTCTATCCAATACACTTTTTGAAGGCATACTAAATAAATGTCCTTTGGTTCTATTGGGAAAAGCTACCTTTTCCACAGAGAAAAGTAAGTAACATGCCAACGACAATTCCAGTGACAAAGAGAACACTGCCTGCTTTCTATTATGTGTTCCTTCACTCATTCTGTTATTTATTCCCTTCTGTCTTGATTCCTTCATTAATGAGAATCAATTAATGAAAGTGCCTGCTGCATTTAGAAAAGCCAGAGAAGATGGAGAGAAGCACAGAAAAGGAAGAAAAGTAGTCAATTCAATTCACACAATCTCACAGACAACAGAGACCAGTATGAGGAAGAAGCAAACTAGTCAAGCATGTACCGTAATGGGGTACAGAGGGAGGCAGGGCAGGGCAGTGTGCAGTCACTAGGTATCATCTAGGGAATATTTTCTGTATGAATCAATTTGGGATTGGGATTCTAGTTGGGTACACATAGACACAAAAGTGGCAATAGACGCTGGAGACTACTGGGGTAGGGGAAGAGGGAGAGAGACAAGGGCTGAAAAATTACCTGTTGGGTACTCTGCTCACTACCTAAGTAACGGGATCATCCGTACCTCAAACCTCAGTGCCATGCAATAGCCCCCATAACAAACCTACACATGTATCCCTTGAATCTAAAACAGAAGTTTAAATTATTTAAAAACTTGAAAAATAAAAGTTTGCTGTTGATATTAAAAAGGAAGGAAAGGATTGGAGTTCTAAACAAAAAACATGATGGAAGAGACACCTGTGATTATGAGATGGCCAGCCAGAGCCGGCAGCATCATTTGTGGGATCCAGTGCAAAATGTAAATGGGGTCTCACTGTTCAACAAGCAGGACAACATGTATTTTCCTTTCTTTTGCTGTCCCTCTCTCTCCACCTTCACGTGTTTTTTTCTTTGTTGTTAGCGTTGTGCTCCCTGAAGTGCAAGAATATCCCCAGGGACATTGCAGAACTTCACAGGCTCTGGGACCTCCTTAGGCGACACCGCACGCAAAGCATATGCATCCAACCCTCCCTCCCAGGTGCAGTTGCCCAGGAGCCGAAGGGTGGCATACGGTCGGCTGCGGTAGCTGAGTGTGGCCATGGGAGTGTGCGGCCGAGACCCCAGTCCCGAGCGTGGGGAGGCCTTGGGAGGCGGACTACCCGTGAGCTGGGCCCTGGCACATGCTCCATGGTCCCATTGGTCTTCACTTCCAAAATGAAATTTTAAAGATTAAATTAAGAATTTTCAGACTGACAGTGGAGCCTACTCTGGGTCCTTGTGAACGAAAGGCACCATGCAACTGCATGGTCACCCAACCAGCTCAAGAATTGCAGAATCAAGGGGGAAAAACAAAGAGGCAGAGTGGAAATTACCATGAACTTTACTGTCCGTGTAAGAAACTTTTTCAAGATTAAAAAGGAAAAGTCACACACAGTTCCATTAAAAAAAAAGGAAATAGAGTCATGTTTAGATGCACACCGGGAAACTTTGAAGGGTAAAGGGGGAAAAAATCCTATACCTATTTACCTATTCAAGTACAAAAATAAAATAAACAGGTTGCATACAAAAGAACAAAAATCATCCTGACGTTAGATGACTGTCAATCCTAAAGATAGAAGATTATTGCAGAATATAGTTTCTCAACATTACTAGGAAAATGCAGGGCGCTCAAAATCGTTGTCTGCCAAAGAGAGACAAATTCGTTCAAGTAACATTCTCAAGTAACAAAAAAAAAGTTTGCTGCCCATTTATTCTTTCTGGGGGAGCAGGAGACCCTATTTAAAATGTACTCTATCTGGCTAAGAAATTAATCCAAATCAAGGCATCGAGAATGTGAAAATTGTTTTATATAGTGTCTACTGGTGGCTACTGAAAGAAATTAAAAATGTAGAATTAAGTACAATTTTTTTCCTAAATCTGTATTTAGTTTTCAGTTCTCCCAGAAGTAGGCCCAGAGACAAGAATTCCAGAGAAAGTATATTGATTTAGGTTGTCGAGAACAGGTAGAAGAATATGAAAGAAAAGGAAAGCAACCAAGAAAGGGTAGATTGTCAAGCCAGCTTCCAGGAGGGTAACTGGCATTTAGTGCAATGGGGCAATTTTGACACACCCTGCAAAACGCACTCGGAGAGTTACGGCACCCCGAGGGCAGAAGAGCTGGAACGTTTATACATCAAGTCATTGGCTCACCAGTCATTGGCTGGGGATTCAGGAGCGGGTGCTTCATCTCTTTCCCCCCATTGCTTGGTAGATGCAGCGTCCAGCAGTCGGAAACCCGGAAGTCGGCAGGAGGGTACTGCAGTCGTGGAGTTCCAAGGGATGGTAGCGTACTGGCTCAGCTGCAGTCTGGTTATGACACTAAATGCAAGTAACCATGACCAATTCTGAAATAAAGATTTGGTGGTTGTAAAAAATGCAGAGGATAAACTGGCTTACAGCTCCAGATTAAATGAGTAATACTGGGAAGTGATGAAGCGCTGAGAAGACAGAACAAGGTAAATTTTTGCCAAACTCCCTATCACTTTATAGAGGAGGAACAATGAAAAGTTATGGTCTATTGAAAATTATAAAAATGTAGGTTTGGTTTAACATATATTTGGCAAAATTAAAGGCAATAGAATAGAATTAAATATCATTTTCTATAAATATTGTCATACAAAATAAAAGGAAACAAACACAAAGAAAATATAGCGCAAAGAAAAGTAGAGCAGAGGTTAGGCCATATGTTTCTATTGTAGCTATAAATTGCTGTGAGTTAACTGCTCTTTTCACACATACAAATGCATAAAACAATTTAACAAATTTTTTTTTAAAAAAAGGCACCTGTAGACCCATCGCCCTGATCAATAAATAGAACATTGTCAGCATCTTAGAGGCCTTCTGTAATCCATCCCTAATTACAACCCTTTTGCGTCTTCTTAAATATAACAAATATTTTTCATTATGTGGTCATCTCTTCCTTGCTTTTACCATTTTAGAATAATCCCTAAACACAAAAGCTTAATATTGACTGTTCTTGAACCTACATAGTCAGAATCATAAAGCTTCTTTTGGAGTACACTGTTTGTGAGATTTACTCATGTTGTAACACGTAGCTGTAGTTCATTCATTTTCAGTGCTATATACTATTCAATTATGTGACTCGATCAGTTTATTTCTTCATTCCACTGTGATGGACATTTTGATTGTGTCTCTTATTTTGTGCTACTATGTGTAATATTAGTGTGGTCTATGATATTCATATACATGATTGGTGAACATTTTTACACATTTCTGGTAGATAAAATACTGGGAATAGAGTTGCCAGGTCATAGGACATGTGTATGTTCCACTTTTGTAGATATTACCAAATTCCTTTCTGAAGTGTTTGCACTAGTTTACACCTCCGCCAGTCACAGATGAGAGTTCCCATTGCTCCTTCACCTTGGCTGTTTCAGTCACTTTATTTTGATGTTAGTCATTCCAGTAGGTATATGATGATATTCCATGGGGTTAATTTACGATACCTTTATGACTCTTTTCATATACATATCAGCCGTTTGTATTTCCTGTTGTATGAGGTGCCTGTTTGACCTTCTTGCAAAAATTGTCTTCAACCTGGAGCTGTAAAAATCCTAACTCAGCAATCATTGGTCATAGAGGAAATACTAGCTAAAATTACAGAACTTCTAGAAAACGGTCAAATTTATGGAAAGCAAGAAAATTAACATGAAAAGAAAAATTCAGAGTCTTCAATACTTAATTCAATAGGAGAAGAAATTAAGAAAAAGAATGAATTACTATGACTAAAATACTGAAAAAAGCAAAAAGAAAGACTTTAAAACATGAAAGCAAAAACTATGAAGTTAGAAAACAGAAAAACAATAAAACTAAAAAACATACCCAAATACTGGTTCTTTCAGAAACCCAATAAAATATATACTCATTAACTACTTTAAGAAAAAAAAGTACGAATACATGAGATAGCAAGTAAAAATGAAACATGAGAAATGTAAATAATTATGAGAAAGGCTTTGTACAATTTCATACACATAAGTTGAAAATCTGGATTAATCAAATAATTTCCTGGGCAAATGTAGTTTGAAACTAACTCCAGATGAAGCAGACGATGTGAAAGGGCAAACATATAAAAAATAGGAAAAAGTAGGGAAAATTTTCAAAGGAAATGACTCCCAAAAGGCGCCAGACCTAGGGAAATTATACTAAATCCTAAAGAATTCTAGTGCATTTAATTAGAAAAGCATTGGAAAAAAGTAAACGATCTAAAATCTTGTATCAGTATTTGAGAAAGATTACAGGAAAAACAAATTTATTTAGAACAAAAGTTCTAAATAAAGCATTAGTAGAAACAAAAATCAAGGAGCAACTTAAAGAGATAATACATTACAATCAAGTGGAGATGAATTCAAGGAATGCAATAATGGCCCAATGTTAGAAAATTAATTCATATATCATATTACTGGATTTAAAAATACAATTCATATGATCATTTGCAAGCAAATTAAACAGGCATCTGACAACATTCAACAATGCTTTGTGATTTTTTTAAAAAAGATACACAATAAAATAAGAATAGATAGTTACTATGACGAATTATTTCTTTTTTTATTCAACTTTTATTTTAGATTCAGGGGATACTTGTGCAAGTTTGCTACCTGGGTATATTGCATGATGCTGAGGTCTGGGGTATAAATGATCCAATCACCCAGGTAGTGTGCATACTACCCAACAGTTAGTTTTTCAGCTCTTCCCCCACTCCCTAGTCAGTGTCTACCATTGCTGTCTTTATGTTCATGAGTACTCAATGTTTAGCTCCCACTTATAAATGAAAACCTGTGATATTTGGTTTTCTGCTCCTGCACAAATTCACTTAAAATAATGGTCTCCAGCTACATCCATGTTGCTGCAAAGGACATGATGTCATTCCTTTTTATGGCTGCATAGTATTCCATGATGTGTATGTACCACATTTTCTTTATCTAACCCACCATTGATGGACACCTAGGTTGATTCCATGCTATTGTGACTAATGCTGCAATGAACATGTGAGTGCATGTGTCTTTTGGTAGAATGATTTGTTTTCTTTTGTTTGCATACCCAATAATAGAATTGCTGAATATGACACTCTTTCTATGTCCATCACAGTATCAAAATTAATGAGAAAACAGTAAATTCAGGACAAGACAAGGAATCCAACTACTGCAACTATTATTTAGCATCTTATTGAAGATTAAAAGCCAAAGCAATTAGAAAGCAGAAATAAAGATATAAAATTTGGAAAGGGGAAAGTTGACCTATTCCTAGTGCAGTTAATATAATTATGTACCCAGAAAACTCAAAAGAATAAGATAAAAAGTATTTGAATAATCAGAGATTGCATAAGTTTTGAAACTACAAAATTAATTGTCTTCACACACATAAACCACCAGTCAGATGATATATAACATCTTTTAAAAAAAGTAAACATAATTATAATTTTACTTTGATTCTATAATCATAATAGAATCAAAGTGAAATTTTTAGAAATAAAGGTAACAACTCATGTGCAAGATGCATATAAAGAAAACCTTAAAAATTTGCCAAAGCCACAAGAGAAGATTTAAAATTTGATAAATTAAGGACAAAAATGATTCAATGTCATAAAAATTTTAATTCTCCTTATGTTAACATATAAATATAGTATAATCCTTATCAACATAATAATGATTTTTAATGTATCTAGGGTTTTTAATTTCATGTAAAAAATAAAAACCTAAGAATAGCCATGAAAACTCTAGAATAACAAACTAGTCATGATACAAATAGCCTTGCCAGATATTAAAATATATGATAAAGCCTCAATAAGTAAGACGATATTATACCAGAGCATAAGTAGGCAGACCAATGGAACCAAAGATAACTTCAGGAAAGGACCCAGACACATACAGAAACTTAGTATATGCTTAAGTGACATTTAAAATCAGTGAGGACCCCCGTATGTCCCTGGTGGTCTAGTGGCTAAGATAAAATCAGTGAGGAAATTGGGATAATTTAATAAAATAGTGCTGAGACAACTAGGTAGCCATCTGGAAAAAAATATGTTAGAACTATACACCACTGTTCATGAGAATAATTGCCAGATATATTGATTAAATTATAAAAAATCAAGCCATTATATATTAAAGAAAGAAATGAAAAAATTTGTCTATAACCTTGAAAGTAAAAGTAACCTTCTTATGATTCAAAACCTATAAGTCATAAGAAATGGTAGATAAACTTGACTACATAAAAATTTTTAAAAAGCTGCATTAAAAATAATAAAAATCAAAACAAAATTATAAACTGAAAAAAAAACTGAAACTAACAGTTTTAGAAATGGTAAATTGCCTTAAAAATATGCTATATTTCTCATACAGGAAAAGTTCAATAGAAAAAAAAAACAACAGAAGACATAAAGAGTTCTCAGGAACAGAAATTGCAAAAAGTTCTCTGGCAAGGAAAGCTCAACCTCTACCATTAAAAAATGAAATTAAAGCTCTACTGGTATGTCAAACTTCTAGATATTTTCCAATTTGATGAAAAATGAAATTAAAGTTAAAACTTTACTGGTATTTCAAACTTCTAGACTTTTTTCAATTTGAGGGATTAAAACAGTATCTCTTGCCAAGATCATGGGGAAAAGCACTCTCATGTACTTCTATGGGAGTGCCAACTGGCACAGCCCCGATAGATGATAATTTGGCAATATCTGAGCAAATACATTTTTCCTTTTACTCAGTGATATGGTTTGACTGTGTCCCCACTCAAATCTCATCTTCAATTACAGTTCCCATAATTCCTCTGTGTCATGGGAGGAAGCCGGTGGGCAGTAATTGAATCATGGGGGCCATTACCCCCATGCTGCTGTTCTTGTGGTAGTGAGTGAGTTCTCACGAGATCTGATGATTTTATAAGGGACTTTTCCCCCTTTTGCTCAGCATGTCTCTTTTCTGCCATCATGTGAAAAACAATGCGTTTGCTTCCCCTTCTACCATGATTGTAATTTTCTTGAGGACTCCCCAGCCATGCGGAACTGTGAGTCAATGAAACCTCTTTTCTTTATAAATTTCCTAGTCTTTGGAAGTTCTTTATAGCAGCATAAGAACAAACTAATACACTCAGCAATTCCACTTCTGAGAATATAACCTAAAGATAACTTTGCATGTTTCTGTGGAGACTTATTCAATGCAGCACTGTTTGTTATAGCCAAAGATTATCCCAAAAAGCCTCTCAAATATTATCCACAGGAGAATGATTAAATACATAGTGGTGTATCTATAAAATTATGAAGATATAAAAAAGGAATGAGAAGATTTTGGTACTGAGATGAGAACATCTTTGAAATAGATTGGCATCAGACAGTGTAGAGAAGGATACTTGAGTGGCCAACTATCCTAGTTGCTCAAAGTTAAGAAGTTTCCAGAGACAGGGGACTGTAAGCACTAAAACTGGGAAAGTCCTGGGCTAACAGACAGTTGGCAGTCCTCCTTGTCTAGCCCTTTTTTTCTGTAAAAGAGGTGGGAATTAGAATATACACTCATAGGCCGGGCGCGGTGGCTCAAGCCTGTAATCCCAGCACTTTGGGAGGCCGAGACGGGCGGATCACGAGGTCAGGAGATCGAGACCATCCTGGCTAACACGGTGAAACCCCGTCTCTACTAAAAAATAAAAATAAAAAATTAGCCGGGCGAGGTGGCGGGCGCCTGTAGTCCCAGCTACTTGGGAGGCTGAGGCAGGAGAATGGCGGGAACCCGGGAGGCGGAGCTTGCAGTGAGCTGAGATCCGGCCACTGCACTCCAGCCCGGGCGACAGAGAGAGACTCCGTCTCAAAAAAAAAAAAAAAAAAAAAAGAATATACACTCATATTCATTTGTATATGCATAGAAAACTTCTGGAAGGATACACAAGAAAGAAACAATGATGGTTTCATGTTTTATCTTTGGTGAGGATGGGAAACAGGTAGATGAAGGACTGAGATTGAAGGAAGTTGTTTCATTCAATGTATAATTTAAAAATTTAGACGTATGTGAATTTAATACCTATTCAAAAATTAAGCCAGCAAATAAATATCCAAAAACAAATCATTCAGGAATGAAAAAGTAATCTGTTTTGTGGGAGGGAAATGTTCTTTTCTTAAGTAGAGAGCAAGATATCTGGGTAATTTATACAGTTGAATGACTTGGAAACTTTCTTGCAAAGTATATTTTTTATAGCCTCTGCCGACCTTCTTTTGGATCATAAATGTAATGCAGTGTACTGTCCATTGAGAACAAAGACTTACAGGCTGTCTGCCCTGGTCAAAGAGAGCCCTTAAATTTCTGAATTGCCCAGACAGTCTCAACATAGACTCATAAAGCTGCTGTCTGAAAGAAAATAAATTCTACTCAAAGCAAATCAGCCTGTGAGCAACCGAATCTTTACTTCAATTTGATTTTATTCCTTTTTTACTCAAGGAACTCTGTAAAACATTTTGTGACTTAGGAAAATTCTTTATAAAACTTAGATTTGTTTGCAAATTCATGTGTTTTTCAAAATGTTTGTTTTTTTTTAACTCTTTCTGAGCAGTAGACTGTGAGGGAGATTTATTATTTATATATATACACCCACACACATATGTGTGCTGGTATGTATGGTTTTTATATGTTTTATATATTTTTGTAGCCTCTACCGGCCTTCTTTTGGATTATAAATGTATGGCAGTGCATTGTCCATTGAGTCTATATATACATATATATAAAATTATATATATATATATAATCTCCCTTCCCCAGCTCTCTTTATATAGAAGTCCCACAATTTGCTGTTTGCAAGCCAGAGACCCAGGAGGGTTAGTGGTGAAGTCCCAGTACAAGTTCAAATATCTGAGAACAAGGAACTCTGGTGGTATAAGTCCAAGTCTAAGGGTAGAGGACGAATGTTCCAACTCAGTCAAGGAGAGAGAGAGAGTGAATTCTCCCTCTTTGCACCTTTTTGTTGCATTCAGGCCCTCAAGAGATTGGATAGTCTCCTACCAAATTGGGGAGGGCCATCTGCTTACTTCAGTCTGCCTATTCAGATACTAATCTCATCCAGAAACACCCTAACAGACACACACAGAAATAATGGTTAGTCAAATATCTGAGCACCTCATGATTTAGTTAAGTTGACACATAAAATTAACCATCACAGGGAAGAACAAGGCATGTATGTAAATGAGTAAGATAAAATCCCTGCCTCTAAGGAGAAGCAATAATCACAGATACACAAAAAGAACTATTGCAACAATCATGGACATGGCTAGGCATGGTCCAGTTAAATTGCCCAGGATGGCACAGAGTGGGAGATACTAGACTTGGAACTGGATGTCTAGTCTGAGGCAAAGTAAGCTGGAGAATAGAATACACGCAATGGTGTTAGTGCAGAATTGCAAATAGCAGCAAATACATGGAACATGCAGCAGCAGGGCCTGCTGAGAGGCAAGTAGAGAAAGTATGGGCAAAGGAATCAAGGAGCAGGCACTATCCAGAGATGAGAAGTAGGTCCCATGAAGTCTGTTAGTGGGAATAGGGCCTGAGCAGAAATTCATGTCTAAAAGTCTGTTCCCAGACTGGGATGGATAGGTGGATGTACAGGCCAAAGCAAGGTGGATACCAGTTCTAGAAGGATCAATGTGCCAGGCAAATTTTCAGACTGGAAATCAAACACAAGGCCAGACAGAAATTAGGTGTCTCAAAACGTACCTTGCACAATGCACACAAACATCTCAGGGGATTGTAGCCTGAACAACAAGCTAAAACTATAAACTTTCTAGGAAATAAATTGGAGGAAATTGTCATGATCCCAAGATTAGCATAAAATCATCAGCTAAGGCACAGAAAGTATTAATCATAAAAGAAAAAATAGATAAATTGCATCTAATAGCAATTTAAAAGTCTGCTCTTGGCAGGGCATGGTGGCTCACACCTGTAATCGCAGCACTTTGGGAGGCCGAGAGGGCAGATTATGAGGTCAGGAGCTCGAGACCAGCCTGGCCAACATAGTGAAACCCCATCTCTACTAAAAATACAAAAAATTAACTGGGCGTGGTCATGGGCACCTGTAATTCCAGCTACTCCAGAAACTGAGGCAGGAGAATCACTTGAACCCAGGAGGTGGAGGTTGCAGTGAGCCAAGATCGCACCATTGCACTCCAGCCTGGGCTACAAGAGTGAAATTCTGTCTCAAAAAAAAAAAAAATCTGCTCTTTAAAAAACACCATTAAGAAAATGAAATTGCAAGCCACAATTTATAATGCATATATATTTAATAAATGACTAGCATTCAGAATGTATAAAGAATGTTTACAACTCAGTAAAAAGACAAACAACCCAAGAAAAATATGTGCAGCTTGAACAAAAACTTCAGGAAATAATATATGCTAATTATCAATAAACAAAAGAAAAGATGCTCAATGGCGTTAGGCATCAAGGTGATGCAAATTAAGACCACAATAAAATATCATGAAACCCACTAGAAGCATCCTAAAATAAGAAAGATGTATATGTGTGTATGGGTGTGTGCACTCATGTGTGTGTGTGTTTTAGGAAAATCTATGATAAAGTGAATTTAAAATTCATGTAGAAGAGTGTCCAAAAACAGACAAGGAATTTTATTTTATTTTTAATTAATGTAAAGCTTTTTATATAGGTGAACTTGTGTCATGGGGATTTGTTGTAAAGATTACTTCGTCACTCAGGTATTAAGCCTAGTATCCATTAATTACTTTTCCTGATGCTCTCCCTCCTCCCACCCTCCACTTCCCCATAGGTCCCAGTACATATTGTTCCCCTCCAAGCATCCACATGTTCTCATCATTTTGCTTCCACTTATAGGTGGGAGCATGTGGTATTTTATTTTCTGTTCCAGCGTTAGCTTGCTAGGGATAATGGCCTCCTGCACCATCCATGTTCCTGCAAAGGACATGATCTTGTTCTTTTTTTATGGCTGCATAGTATTCCATAGTGTATGTGTACCACATTTTCTTTATCCAGTCTACCATTGGATGGGCATTTAGGTTGATTCCATGTCTTTGCTATGGTAAATACTGCTGCAATGCCCATGTTACTTTTTGACTTTTTAATAGTAGCCATTCTGACTGGTGTGAGATGGAATCTCTTTGTGGTTTTGGTTTGCATTTCTATAATGATCAGTGATATTGAGCTTTTTTTCATATGATTGTTGGTCACATGTATGTCTTCTTTTGAAGTGTCTATGTATTTTTCCTACTTTTTAATGGAATTTTTTGTTTGCTTTTTCTTGTAAATATGTTTAAGTTGCTTGTAGATGCTGGATATTAGACCTTTATCAGATGAATCATTTGCAAAAATGTTCTCCCATTCTGTAGATTGTTCACTCTGTCGATAGCTTCGTTTGTGTGCAGAAGCTCTTTAGTTTAATTAGATCCTATTTGTCAATTTTTACTTTTGTAGCAATGGTTTTTGGTGTCTTTGTCATAAAAATCCCTGCTTGTTCCTATGTCCCGAATGGTATTGCCTATATTGTCTTCCAGGGTTTTTATAGTTTTGGGTGTTATATTTAAGTTTTTAATCCATCTTGAATAACTTTTGTATATGGCATAAGGAAGGGGTCTAGTATCAATCTTTTGCATATGGCTAGACAGTTATCCTAGCACCATTTATTGAATAAAGAATCCTTTCCCCATTGCTTGTTTTTGTCAGGTTTGTAAAAAATCAGATAGTTGTAGGTTTGTGGCCATAATTCTGGGTCCTCTATTTTGTTCCATTGGTCTATGTGTCTGTTTTTGTATCAGTACCGTGCTCTTTTGGTTACTGTTGCCCTGTAGTATAGTTTGAAGTTGGGTAGAATGATGCCTCCAGCTCTGTTATTTTTCTTTAGGATTGCCTTGGCTATTCAGGCTATTTTTTGGTTCTATATGAATTTTAAATTTTAAAGTTTAGTTTTTTCTAGTTCTAGGAAGAATGTCATTGGTACTTTATTAGGAATATCACTGAATCTTTAAATTGCTTTGGGCAGTATGGACATTTTAACAATATTGATCCTTTCTATCCATGAGCGTGGAACGTTTTTCCACTAATTTGTGTCATCTCTGATTTCTTTGGGCAGTGTTTTGTAGTTCTTCTTGTAGAGATCTTTCACCTTCCTGCCTAGGTGCATTCCTAGGTATTTTATCCTTTTTGTGGCAATTGTGAATGGGATTGCATTTCTGATTTAGCTCTCGCCTTGACTGTTGGTGATTTTTGCACATTGATTTTTCTATCCTGAGACTTTGCTGAAGTTGTTTATCAGCTTAAGGAGCTTTGGGCTGACACTATGGGATTTTTTAGATAAAGGATTACATCATCTGCAAAATGGGATAGCTTGACTTTCTCTCTTCCTATATGAGTGCACTTTATTTCTTTCTCTTGCCTAATTCTCCAAGACAGACTTCCAATACTATGTCGCATAGACGTGGTGAGAGAGGACATCCTTGTCTTGTGTCAGTTTTCAAGGGGAATGCTTCCAATTTTTGCTCATTCAATATGATGTTGGCTGTAGGTTTGTCATAGTTGTCATAGTTGTCATAGTTGGCTGTAGGTTTGGCTCCTACTATTTTGAGGTATGTTCCTTCAATACCTAATTTATTGAGAGTTTTTAGCGTGAACGGATGTTGAATTTTATCGAAAGCCTTTTCTGCATCTATTGAGATAACCATTTGTTTTTTGTCTTCCGTTCTGTTTATGTGATGAATGAATAACATTTATTAATTTGCATATGTTGAACCAACTTTGCATCCCGTGGGTGAAGCCTATCGTGGTGGATAAGCTTTTTGATCTGCTACTGGATTTGGTTTGCCAGTATTTTGCTGAGGAGTTTTGCATCAGTATTTAGCAGGATATAGGTTTGAAGCTTTTTGGTTATTGTTGTCTCGGTCAGGTTTTGGTATCAGAATGATGCTGGCCTCATAAAATGAGTTAGGGAGGAGTCTTTCCTCCTCGATTTTTTTGAATAGTTTCAGCAGGAATGGCACCAGCTCGTCTTTATACATCTGGTAGAATTTGGCTGTGAATCTGTCTGGTCCTAGCTTTTTGTTGTTGTTGTTGATAGGCTATTCATTACTGATTCATTTTCTGAGCTCATTATTCATCTGTGCAGGAATTTAGTTTCTTCCTGGTTCAGTCTTGGGAGGATGTATGTGTCCAGGAATGTAACCATTTCTTCTAGATCTTCTAGTTTATGGGCATGTAGGTGTTCATAATATTCTCTGATAGTTATTTATATT
Source organism: Theropithecus gelada (assembly GCF_003255815.1). Lineage (NCBI taxonomy): Eukaryota > Metazoa > Chordata > Mammalia > Primates > Cercopithecidae > Theropithecus > Theropithecus gelada. Next base: position 34,970,089 of record NC_037673.1, on the reverse strand, counting down.
TCTGTGAGATCAGTGGTAATATCCCCCGTTTCCTTTCTTATTGTGTTTATTCTAATCTTCTCTCTTTTCTTTCAATAAAGATTAACAATCTTTATTAATCTAAACATGTTTATAAGACTAATAAACATTGGTCTAGATAGAAGTCTACTTTATTAATTAAAAAAATAGCTCCTGGATTCATTAATCTTTTGAATGGTTATTCCTGTCTCAATCTCCTTCAGTTCACCTCTGATGTTGGTTACTTCTTGTCTTCTGCTAGCTTTGGGATTGGTTGCTCTTAGTTCTCTAGTTCTTTTAGTTGTGATGTTAAGTTGTTATATTGACATCTTTCTAACTTTTTGATGTGGCCATTTAGTGCTATAAATTTCTCTCTTAAAAAAAACTGCCTTAGCTGTGTCCCAGAGATTCTGGTACATTGTATTGTTGTTCTCATTAGGTTTGAAGAACTTTTTTATTTCTGCCTTAGTTTCATTATTTACCCCCAAAGTCTTTCAGGAGCAGTTACTCAGTTTCAGGATAATTGTATAGTTTTGAGCTAATTTCTTTTTTTTTTTTTTTTTTTAACTCAGGAAAAGTGGATTTTATTTAATGAATTTCATTGATTTTAATACCCAGAGCAAGCTTTTTTTTTTTATGTAATTTCTTTTTTTTTTTTTTAATTTATTTATTATTATTATACTTTAAGTTGTAGGGTACATGTGCATAACGTGCAGGTTTGTTACATATGTATACTTGTGCCATGTTGGTCTGCTGCACCCATCAACTCGTCATTTACATCAGGTATAACTCCCAATGCAATCCCTCCCCCC